>NC_051066.1:50238145-50398145 GCF_004664715.2 Peromyscus leucopus | reverse complement strand
AGCAGATTGGCGTAGCTCTGTGGGAAAGGGCCAGCACCCACCCTTGCCCTCTGGCTTATTCGGGGCCACTCGCTTTTCGAGCCGGTGTCTGTTTGCTCTTGTTCTTTAGATTCTGGAGGAAGCCGACCACCGATTTTGCCACCAGGAGGAAGAGCCACATCTGCCAAGCCCTTTTCGCCCCCAAGTGGCCCGGGGCGGTTCCCCGCACCCTCACCAGGACACAGGAGTGGTCCCCCAGAGCCACCCAGGAACCGAATGCCTCCCCCCAGGCCTGACGTGGGCTCAAAACCCGATAGCCTTCCCCCTCCGGTACCAAATACGCCGAGACCCATTCAATCGAGTCTGCACAACCGGGGGTCCCCGGCAGGGCTGGGGGCCCCCAGGCCCCCCTTTCCCGGAAACCGAGGTGCTGCTTTTGGAGCAGGCTCTGTGCGTCAGAACCCTTCGAGTTCCTCCTCTCCATTCTCCAGGCCCCCTCTGCCCCCCACCCCCAGCCGAGCCTTGGATGACAAGCCTCCTCCACCACCTCCTCCGGTGGGCAACAGGCCCTCCATCCACAGAGAAGCCGTCCCATCTCCTCCCTCACAGAACAGCAAACCGCCAGTGCCTTCCACCCCACGGCCTGGGTCCGGGTCCCAGGCACCACCTCCTCCGCCCCCGCCCAGCCGGCCGGGCCCTCCTCCCCTGCCCCCGACTTCCAACGATGAGATCCCAAGGCTGCCCCAGCGGAACCTGTCCCTCACCTCCTCGGCACCTCCTTTGCCTTCACCTGGACGCTCCGGGCCTCTCCCTCCCCCACCCAACGAGAGGCCCCCTCCTCCAGTGAGGGACCCGCCAGGCAGATCAGGTATGGCAAGACTGGGGGCATCATGTCCCCGAAACCCTCCTCCCTCCAATAACTCAAGCAACGCTTAAGAGCAAGTAAAGCCTTGGCAGCTGCACAGTTGGTAGGCTGCCAGGGTGGAGACATGGTAAACCTCGAGGAAGGGGCCAGATAGCTTGTGCCTAGGAAGTGAGCAGACTGGCCAGCCAGCGGGTCCGCAGTTGGTAGTGAAAAGGCAGGAAGGTTCATAATTCCATCCTGCCCTGCTCTGCTAACCGGAAGCTGGGCTGTCTTGGTTGGGAGTGAGTTCCCATCTCACTCTTCCTACGTCTCCCTCTCTCTAAGCCAGACTTCGAGTGCACTTCTCTGCCCATTCAAGACAAATGTTTAAAAACGCAGTTTAGGCGAGCAGGAAAGGGAGCATGTTCAGAGGTTAAGAGCACTTCCGACCATTAGTAACGAATGTCCCGGCAAAAGCCTGTAGCCCCAGCTCAGAGGGCTGCCAGAGACAGAGGATTTCTGCGGCTTGCTGGCTCCCAGCCCAGCCTAGAAAACGGGAGCCCCAGGTTCAGGAAGAGACTCGAGGCTCATATATTACATTTTTTGGGGAAAAAAAATGTTTCAAATGAGTTGGTAATATATATTGCTATTTTATATATAATTTTTTTTTTTTTTGAGACAGGGTCTCACTATGTAGCCCTGGCAGGCCTGGAACTCATTCTGTAGACCAGTCTAGCCTTAGACTCACAGAGATCCATCTCCCTCCGCCTCCAGAGTGCTGGATTGTCTGTAGTACTTTTAATTCACTTTTTTACTCACTGTTCCTTGGCCACACTGTCGAGAGAGGTGGCAGCTATAGGGACCCAAGCTCTACAGCCTGCTGGCAGCACACTCGGGCGCAGGACCCGCCACCTACTGTCTGTGGATCAGCAGTTTGTCACTCCCTGTGCTTAGCTGCACCCCTCCGCCCTCCCACCCCACCCCCACCCCCAAGAGGAATAACCTAGAAGTGACTCCCACAGTTCTCCAGATGACCATGTTTGGTTTCCTGGTGCCACTTTCTCCTGGACACAGATCCTGTGTATCACGGAAATACGCTTGTGTGATCTGCCATAATATACTACACATCTAAAAACTTCGTGCTGGGGCCAGCAAGATAATGGGCTCGGACAAGTTAGAATATTTGTGACTCAAGCCTCATGGCCCCAGTTTGATCCCGGAATCCAGGTGTAGGTGACGGGGAAGGATCGACTCTCCAAAGTTGCCCTCCGACCTCCTTATGGGAGCCATGGCACGCACGTGTACACACACACACACACAACAACAACACACACAAATAGTTTATTTTTTTATTTAAAAAACTTAGTTCTTCTAAAGACCTAAACTAATTTTATAACTATTTTGCTCCTTTTAAAAATTTCTTTTTATGGTGTCACAGTAGTTAGTTCAATAACTTTAAAGGATAAAGTACTTTTTAAATGCCATGGTTGGCAATATAAATAGAGTATCTGTTTTCAGTTTCACTGGTCTTTAGCCTCAGTGGTAACTTGAAGCCACACAGCAGCAGGTTAGCTGCCATTGTATACACTTACTCCACATATCCACATGGCTGTATGTCCGATTCCTGTTGATATCCGGGACCAGCACGGCTCCACCAGTTCTCATTTTCCCTAGTTAAAGGGTGTGTATTCAGCAGGCGCTCCACCTTGCACAGTGATGATGACCACGGCGGCAATGTGGATATAAGCGGCGCGTCACCGAATGTCTTGTCTCTTGCTCCAGGCCCCCTCCCTCCTCCACCTCCGATTAGCAGAAATGGAAGCGCACCCCGGGCCCTGCCTGCCACCCCTCAACTGCCATCCAGGAGTGGAGTGGACAGCCCCAGGAGCGGGCCAAGGCCTCCTCTTCCTCCCGACAGGCCAGGTGCTGGGGCGCCGCCCCCACCTCCACCATCAACATCAGTTCGAAATGGCTTCCAAGACTCATCCTGTGAAGGTGTGTGATGTTTGCTTATTTGAAGTGCTTCTTCTGGTTCTGTCATTGTTATCCATACTGCACCAAACTGACATTTAGTTCTAACTAACTAACTAGCTGACGTAGTGAGGCTCACTAGTCCTGTGGTGATAGCCTTTCTCTCCCACTTTCCAAAAAGCCAGCTCGTTTTTTTCTCCTTTGTCCCTCGTTTGAGTTTCAGTGTGGCTGACTCACCAGTTCCAATGTAATTCACCGGAGATTTTGTCACGGTTGTTTCGTGTTTGTAAATTACCATCTGATGGCCTGCATTTCTGCACAGCTGGCTGTAAGGAACAGTGGCCCACGGTTGTTAAGTTGCTTCCCTCTGCAGGGTTAGGCTCAGCAGCTGGTCTCCCAGAGGACCTGGGTTTGATTTCTAGAGACCACGGGGTGACTCACAACCATGTGTAACTCCAGTTCCAGGTGATCAGATCCAGTGCCCCCTTCACAGGCACTGGGTACATGCATACATGATACATAGACATACATGCAGCCAAAACACCCATACACATAAAATAAAAATAAGATGAAAAAATTTTAAATGTACCAGTTATTCCTGGGCCCAGTGGTGGGAAGAAAAGCGCCCTGTATCTTAGCCTCCATCTCCTGAGAGAGACCTGCTGGATTCGATATCACTCCAGATCCGATCGTTTTGCTTTGCTTTGCAGGCCAGGATCAGTGAGGGAGCCGGGCACACAGGTCACACTGTCAGCTTCTCTGTGCACTTCCAGCCACGAAACCAGAGCTGGTTTCTGAGCCGTCTGTCTCTTTGCCTTTCTACTCCGAGTCTTCCCAGCAGATTTCTTGTGCTGAGGTTGTTTGTTTCTCCCCCAGATGAGTGGGAAAGCAGATTCTACTTCCACCCGGTTTCCGATTTGCCACCTCCAGAACCATATGTGCCAACAACCAAGACGTATCCCAGCAAACTGGCCAGAAATGAAAGCCGGAGTAAGTACCTCCAAGGGGGCGTTGTGCAGGCTTGCACCGTGAAAGCCTGGGCTCCCCCTGAGTTGCACAGGAATGCCAGGCCTCTTGCCTGGAGTGGAACAGAAAGCCCCTGCCTGGAGCTGTCTGTGCGCTGGTAGCCTCTCAAATACACCCAGAGTGGGAAATGACCCCTGAAGGTGACATTACCAGCTCACAATGCCGCTGACATATCAGTGTTAAGTTCTATTACTTGGCTTCTTTGAGTAATCTCCCCATTTCGACCTTCCTAGGACAGCAAAAGGTCAATCTTCTTCTATTCCTTCTAGTTTGAGACTGGCGAAATGTCATGTAAATTAAAACAAAACACTGCCTTGATCTTTTAAATGTATTGTGACCACAGTTTTGTGGTTATGGTGTCCGAAAATGTTGAATAGATCTACAATCTCACAGAGCAGATACTTTCTTTTTACCAGATCCTCTTCCTGTTGCTATCCATCTCGTTCTGACTTTTTACACAGTGGAAACGACAGTAAACCATTTTCGGTGGTCAGTTTTTGCATAGCATTGCTGAGTAAACACGCCCCTGTATTATCACATGGTTTTAGTCCACGGGCGTCCATTAAGTCTGCGTGGAAGACTTAGCCAGGGTTGCACATTTGGATGGTTTCCCATTGCTTGCTAATGTCTGCACTGCCTGCCATAATGAAGCGCATCATTCCTCCCCTGTGGAAGAAGCAATGTGAACACAAGGTGAACAGACACATTGGAATTTCACAGCAGTACGTGCACAGGACAAAGGAAAAATTAACACAAAATAAGCAAAAGTAGCACTGAGGAGGTTCAAGCTCGCGGAGGCCGAAGCCACAGAACCAGATCCCTCAAGTCAGACAATGGACACAGCACCCACAGCCAGGTCCGCGCTCCCTAGCAGAGTACCTCACAAACATCCAGGGCCTCCCAGTCTCTCTCAGCACACAGCTCTCACATAGCTATTGGTCCGTGAATTCCCGGCCTTTGAACAGCTGAAGACCAGCGGAAGTTAAGGCTAATTGGAGACAAAGTCACTGATTATAGGAGGAACTTAGAAAAAAATGGCAGGGTCCAAAGAAGAGCGAGGGACACGGAATTGTGCCTTGGGTTACATACCTTGGTTACCATATGAGCAGTTTTTATTCTGTACGCTTTGAGTTAAATGAAACACATCAAATATTTGGTTTGTGCCTCTGACTTCAAAGAGTTAGGAAATATTGTAGGGAATTTTCCAAGAACAAATGCCAGAAGTAAACAAAATATTGTTACTTGAAAGAAAAACTCTAATCCTAGAAATTTCATTTAGTTGGAATACTGCATTTGTAGGCAGAGCATGCCAAAAGATACAACTATCAGAAAACTCTTTTGTTGGTGGCTGAAGTTTTGGATGAAAATAAGCATTCACGTGGAACAGATGCCTTTGCTTATTTTGTGAATGAGTGTGTGTGTGCCTGTGTGTGTTCATCTGTATCTGTTAAGGGAACTAGAATGAATTCATTGAAGGAGCTGTTTGTTTAAACTCCAAATATTTCCCTCACTTATCATAAGCATTCTTAATAGAATTCAAATATCACTCATGTTGTTGAATCAATAGCAGAACCACCTTGCCACGCCCTCTAGATTTCGATGTTATAGCGAAACATACCCCTTCCCCCAGTGAGAACAATGGCCTGCTCCCTATTACAGAGTTATAGACCCCAAAAGAGAGCAGGCGTCTAAAATAGCTTTTTTTTTTTTTTTTTTCCCCGAGACAGGGTTTCTCTTGTGTAGCTTTGCGCCTTTCCTGGAACTCACTTGGTAGCCCAGGCTGGCCTCGAACTCACAGAGATCCACCTGCCTCTGCCTCCTAGTGCTGGGATTAAAGGCGTGCGCCACCACCGCCTGGCCAAAAATAGCTTTTAAATTGGTAATTTTTCACTGCCGCCCCCAATTTTACAGATTTGCTTTCGCTGTTAATGGAATGTACTTAAAACAAATTTTAATAGCAAATCATCTAATGAAAATAAAGTTCTACCACAGGACATGTTTTATTCTGCTCCTCTAGCTGCCTCAGCCTCTCAGCAAGGGTGAGGGAGAGAGGACACTTTGAATGGTGCCTCATTGCAGCCTTGTTCAAGGCCACCTCTTATCTCACTGGCCACTCGTGGTCTATCAGGTGACAGTCAGGTGGCGTGGCTGACTTACATCCAGATAAGTCTTTGTGCGGATGATGTCTCAAGAAAAGATTTAGGGGGCTGGAGAGATGACTCAGAGGTTAAGCATGCTGGCTGCTCTGCCAGAGGTCCTGAGTTCAATTCCCAGCAACCACATGGTGACTCACAACCATCTAAAAATGTGATCTGGTGCCCTCTTCTGGCCTGCAGGGATAATAAATAAATCTTTTTTTTTTTTTTTTTTTTTTAAAAAAAAAAAAAAAAAAAAAGAATTAGTTGGCATGGTGAAAAGAAGAGGCAAGACTGGACTGCCGTGTTTTCCTTACTCAGACCCTTGCTCTATCCCAGAAGTCCCTGAGTCCATAGATTCCCTGCAGGATGGCTGCTGAGGAACCGATCAGTACAACACTCTAAGTTTAGAACATGCATGAATGACATGTGCCTCTGGTAGATCTGCCCACAGCATCTGAGCATCTGGCTTCCTGCCTCATACCTGTTAGATCCTCCAAGAAGAATGGCAGATGAATGAACATTTTTAAATGTGAGTGGACTTTAAACCTGGTCCCAGTGCAGTCATAACCCACAAGTGGTCTTTCATGGCTTTAAAAAGCACGCAGTAACAGAGTGAAAGGAAAACACAGAAAATATTTGGTAATCATCCCTGATAAGAGATTAATATGCAGAATCTATAACGAATTCCTGTAAGTTAACAATGAGAACAAACCGGCTGGTGAGATTGCTTACAGGGTAAAGGCCCTTGCTGCCCAAGCCTGACTTCAGTCCCTGGGGTCCATGTGGTGGAGAGAGAGATCCGCCCCCCATAAGTTGTCCTCTGAACAGGTTGTAAAACACTTATGCCTCCTATATCCACAATAAATAAGTGTAAAAACATTTTTTAAATTAAAAATAGATTCAACACTTCAGTCGACATTTTTAGAGAAGGTATGTGCATGGCTGATAAGCATATGAAAGTTGCTCAACACCACTGATCTTTATGGAACTGTAAAAGGCCACAGTGAGATACAACTTCCCTGGATCCATTAGCCTAACCCAAGAAAAAGAGACTGACCTATAGGACAGGCTATACAATACAATTCAATGTGCCACCAGTAATTATATTTTCACAGAGTATTACCTTTGGGAAACGTTCTAGAATTCTAACTTAGGATCCTATTTCTGAGGGAAAAAAAAGGCAACTGTGTCTCAGTGGAAAACACATAATGTTGATCCGGGGGAACAAGCAGGTGTGAGTTTTTTGTTTTGTTTTTGTTCATCTGTATTTTCTAAATGTTTAATCCATACACACTGTACGATGAAAAGAATCACATTTATTTTTTACATAACTGTGAGGAGGTACTCAGTTGCCAGCACCCATCACATACTCAGTCGCCAGCACCCATCATCATCTACTTGTTTATCCACATCACTCCCTGCTTCCCTACTTCCAGCCCTGATCTCTGGGTAAGCCAGTGAGCACCTTTGCAACCACCTTGGAGTTTCCACAGGAAACACAAGCTTCTAACCAAAATTATATTTCATCTGTTTTTTTTTTTTTTCTTTTCATCAAGGTGGATCCAACCGAAGAGAAAGGGGTGCCCCACCCCTTCCTCCCATCCCGAGGTGATCTCTGCCTGCTCCTCTCTACCCAAGCTCCAAAGCTGCTTGTGTTGTTGCTGTTTGAAATCCGCACGCCCCCTCACCTTCCTCTGTCCCTCTCAGAGACAGTAGGAGGGAAGAACGAAGCGGCAGGCGGTGGGGGGGTGGGGGGTGTACGTGCGTTGGTAGGGGGAGGGGATCAGGAAAGATGCACCTAGCTGTTTATGTTGTATATAGTCTTGAGCTATTGCTTGCGTCAGCGGCAACCTGCCGGGGTTGGCTGCTGGGATCGATAAGCTTTTGTTCCAAGTAGGCAGAGACTGAACTGTGTCCCAGCTTTCGGCCCCACGAAGTCAGACGTTCACTGCTTATTTGCTACAAGCTGCGGTTGTTAAATTCCCCAAGAGCTGGTTTTGTCCATGCCTTTCTTGCTCACGTGGCCTCCGGTCTGTTTCCATGAGCCACAGACCGACCAAGCAAGTTGCTGAACAAGCCTCACATAAATGAAGCCCTGTGGTTATCCAGTATCCAATCTTTGGCAGCCTGAGGTAGGCTCCAGGGCAGAGTTGTCTAACAGAAACATACTGTGAGCCCCATACCTAATCTTAAAATGACCAGCAGCCATGTTTTGTAAAGATAGAAAACAGGTGAAAAGAATTCCATCTTTCTTAACTCTGTGCATCTGGAATACCACGTCGACCTGTAATCAGTATAGAAATTATGAGATATTTATATTTTGGTACTAACTCTTCACACTCCAGCGATCATTCTGTACTTAGAACAAACACATCACCAGGTTTTGGGTGTCCAGTAGCCACTCGTGCCTAAGCAACATACTGTCAGACCATCTGGATCTGGAAGATAAGAGCTGGAACAGAAACCTCTTCTCTAAACAGGCAAATTGAGTTTTAAACAATTCAAGAGATGCCCTAGTACACGGTCAGAACTCAGTACCGTGTTTGGCAGACAGTGAGACGTTGGATCTTGGTCCCTTATTTTGCCCTTTTCCTTAAAACGTATGTACAGGTGTTTCTTCAGAGTGTCTGTCAGAAGGTGACCTAGTACAGTTTACAGTCACATGGAATAAAGCAACTGAACTGTAAGCTGGTGAGCACTTCCCAGCTCAGGACCAGCTCGCTAGTCAACCTTGCAGATCTCAAGAGGTCCACAGTCCTCCACCCCAGAGCAACTCCTTCCTCAGGGCCAGCAGGAAAGGCCAGGAAGGCAGAGATGGTATAAAACCAGAACTGTGGGGGAAGGGAACAGATTTGAGGTGATGGGCAGAACTCTATACAAAACTCACTGAGGTCAAGTGGATTAAGGAGCTTACCAGTAGAAACTGGGAAGAACTAGTTTTGAATCTCTTGGGAGAATCACTTGTTCTGGACCTATGCAGAGTAGGGAACGCCCCTACAGGACCACAGAAAGGACCAGGCTTGCCTTTTTCTATACATATAATTTTGTTTACAATTTTACTGGGACTTTTAAATCTAGCTATAGAGTTGGAAAAAGATTTCCATTTTGATGTTTTATATAGTTATGTTTAATATTACCATGGTCTATTTTAGCACATGACCACATGTGTGTATCTACCTGAACTGTATTTGGGGTCCAGTGTATTGCTCACATGTTGCTGGGAGATGCTAACAAAAAAAAAAAAAAATCAATCCAAAGAAAAATGGAAAGACATTTCTATTTATAGAATAATTGTTTCATTTATATGGAAGCAGAACTTAGGAGTTCTAATAGATGAAATGTCTAATAAATTATGAAGTGACTGATTTGAATATATTGTATTTTTATAACTTTCCTTGCCAAAGCCCTGAACTTAGAACTTTTAGGAGTCATTCTCCTCCCTTCTCCTCTGCCATTTGTCTGTCTTCCATGAGAATGAAGAAATAAAAGGCTTAACAAGCTTAACATTTTTTATTTCTAACGTTTTTTATAATGTATTTCAAATTCTTTGTGCTGATATTCACTATACTAAACATCTTTTTGATAGACTCCAAGTGACCCACTCTACTAAAAATAGAATTGTTCCTTTCTCGTGCTATCTATGACAGATAAAAGTCTGACTCAAAAGACATGGGTCTGAATTTTTTAAGGGATAATGAAAACTGGACAAGTCCTAGCATGTCTCAGTTTTTTTCAGGTACATTTCTAAATGAGAAATAGGGTCACAGCTCAGAGTTGCCATTCATAATAAATAAGTTTTAGAATGTATTTTTCAAAGAATGTTTCAGTAATACACTTACATCCTTTCTCTAGAAATTAGTAACCCAGTTGCATCTGAAACTCTGGGGAAGTTCTGTGCTTAGCTTACCCTATGGCAGATCTCAAAGCTTACATGTATGGTTTTTTTCATAATATTTCCAGTTATGTGTATTCAAGATGCAATACAGTATTTTAACATTCGCAAATCATTTTATATGGAAATATATTGCAGTATTAAAATTCAGGGTTCAGTGTTTCCTTCACTGTGCATTTTATTTACTGAAAGCTGAGAAATGTTTAACCCAATGGTGCCTTACTCTGTGATCTGAAAGGAGTCGGCTTTTTGTGTCCAAGTATGAATTATTTGCAGATTTGTAAAAACTGTTAGGCCTTTATATTTTAACTTGTAATAGCAATTTTGTTATTGTAATAGCAGAAACAGGGTGGTTATTAAAGTATCCTCAAATTTTGGGTATGAAATTGAGTTTCCCTGTTTATAGGCAGGGGCTGTAGAGGAATTTTTTTCATACCACCACACTGTGTAAACAGACACTTAGGTATCTGTGTCTTCAGGGTAGTTTAATGGTAGGGTAGACTCTACCCTCAACACCTGTGTCTTTGTAAGTTAGCCAGACAATAAATAAAACACAGAATGATACGGTGTCAACTTGTGGCTTTCTTATCTATGTAAATATAAACAGAAAAGGTGAATGTCTGCCTCCTGTTTTATACTATGGTAGAGACGAACGCAGAAAAGGTCTTCTAAAGTAAGTAACTAGTCATTACTCCTCACACCTCAAGACCCCTTCGAGTCTGTGTTTCCTGAGACTACATCTTAGTCAGTCTGTAAAATGGATGCTGGAAGCAATGGAAGAGAGAGACGCAGTCTGACATGGGCACAAACAGATCTGGGAGAGCCACAGGATCCTAGCAACCCGAGAGCTTCCTAAACCATCTGTCATGCACGTGTGCCTGGAATGCATGTTTCTCAGCACAGCACAGTAGTTGAGCCCATCAGAAGACCTGGCCTCCTTTCTTTGTTCCCGGTCGTTTTTCTAACGCCTGCATTGTAGGTACAAAGTGAGGAACCGTCTAACAGCATCAGCATGCGTTAGACCAGGGGAAGCACTCGGCACTGACTTACTGGAGCGACGGAGCGGGCGATCTCCACTGGCATTCATGCAGCGATCCCAAGTTTATCCGAGTGCAGTCCGCTGGAGGAGGGTTTGCTGGTGTGATCTGACAGGAAACAAGCACTAGCAGGGGAATAACCCCACCAGAAGGGCAAGCTCTGCACTCAGAGTTTGAGGATATGGTTCATCACATCAGGGCAAGCGTGACTACAGGCTGGCTGGTCACAGTGCATCTGCAATCGGGAAGGGGAGAGAATCAGTACTGCTTCTCAGCTTGCTCTCTCCTTTTTATTCAGGCCAGGAACCGCAGGCCGTGGAATGATGCTGCCCACACGAGGGTGGATCTCCCCAACCCCTTTGATTAGAAGAATCTAGAAACCTGACAGTCATTCCCTGAGGCTTTTCTCCTAGGTGACCAGGTCCTGTAGGCAATATTAACCATCATTCTCATGTTGCCAGTCAATCAGGTTCAATCTGAAGTCACAGAAGAGCCAGAAAGAACCTTCTAGATAGGGCAGCTATGAAACGCATGTCTACAGTGAGATACTTATGAGTGGAAAGTGATGATAAGGCTCCATGGCACAGCAGGTAGCCACTGAGGCTGCCTCAGCACACTAGGCCATGTGGTCTCCTCTCTCAGAAGTCATTCAGTCCAGCCCTGTCATCTCTCAGATGGGCAATCAATGTCCATCAAATGGCAGCTGTGGACACACGGACACACAGTGGGGTGATGAAAATCCTCCTGACCTATTCCATAGGTCTCACACTTGTTGCAAAGGAAAGCCAATGGAGAAGCCACAGAGTCAGCATGCTTACACACACACACACACACACACACACACACACACACACACACACACACACACCTGGGTTTGGACCCTAACTCAGGCATTTCTGCTGTAAGGCCACAGATGGGCTACCTAACCACTCTGCTTTCCCTCCCTCCCCTGTACAGTGCTTACAACAACACATACACAAACCTCAGACGAAACAGCATGTACTTGGTGCTCCACAACAGTCAATTCTAAATCATTTGCTAGTCCTGCAGCAAACATAGACTACAGACAGGGAAGAATTCTCCACACCAAGAAGTCTGATGAAATTTAATTACAGAGTGGTTAGAATTAACAATTCATGTCAACACTGCCCTCGTTTGTTAAACTGAAATTGCTTATTTGTTTCTCTCTTCAGTAAGACTTTAGTGAACATTTGGTGTGTGCTAGCTTCGTGTCAACAGAAGAGCAGCCCGCCATGTCTATTGTCAGAGGAGTGACCTCAGAGTGCTAGAGAGGCCACTGTGTATGGAGGGACTTCACTCAGCCAGCATGGGACTTTCTGTAACAGTAGACACTCCGATGCCCTTCTCCCCGCCCCATTAAGTAAAGTGTCTAGTTCCTTTGGTCCTGTCATCTCAAGGGTAAATTACATCAATTTTTGTCTTTAATTTTTAACCTACAGGAAATTGGGAGGAAAAAAAACCAAAGTGTTTAGAAAGGGTTTTGATGGCCAATTGATGTGGGGAAGGGTTGTTTCGGTTCTTTTGAAAGGTAAATTCAAGGACTGCAGTCACCTAAATAGTCCCGCTAACCGGAGGCTTCCTGGATCAATGATGTCACCAGGTCACGTAGACTGGCCCCTTCTTTCCCATCGTCCCTGCGGCCTTGCTCTGCCCCACTTGGAACACCTGCTACCCCGTGTCTAGCTAGGGACTTGTATTTACGAGAACCACATGGAAGTGGCTGGTGAGTGTTTAGAAATGTCCCATCAGCGTTACAACACAGATCCCTTTGTCTTAAAAATATTGCTTCTGTTAGTACGCAGGTTCGTTTGTCCTGCAGCTAATCAAACTCAAGCTTTGAGGACCCCACATACTGCAAGGGGAGATGACTAAAATTAAGGAGGTTAGTTAGTCAGTGGGTTACCGTTCTCTTCAGCTCCTGGGGCAGAACTCAGCCAAAGAGAATGTCTTAAAACTTTCCTAAGGTACCGGTCTCCCATGAGTGATGACGATGCTGACAGATGGGAGACGTCAGCTGTTTGCCTCCTTTCGTACCCCAAGATCACCGGAAACACTCCGGTCATTGGCTCTCCAAGTTGCCTGCACTGCTTTCAAATCTAAAGCCCCACAATGTGTCTTTCTAAGAAACTACATTTGACCCTTGAGGTGCCTGGGAAACAAGCCTGGATGCTCTCAGCTTAAATCAGTGGTTCTCAACCTTCCTAATGCTGCAGCCCTTTAATACAGTGCCTCATGCTGTGACGCCCAACCATAGAGTTGTTTTGTTGCTACTTCATAACTGTATTTTTGCTACTGTTATGAATCATAATGTAAATATCTCATATGTAGGACATTTGATATGCGACCCCTGTGAATGGGACATTTGGCCCAAAGGGTCTTGACCCACACTTTAAAAAACACTGGCTTCAATTTTCAGCAGAAAGCCTGCTGAGCACCTGGAATACACATCATAGATGCCAGAGCTTCAGCCAGGAGTTCCTCCCCGACTTCCTGTTTACAGCCTTTCTCAAGTAAGTGAAAAGTCACGCATCAAGGCTAGTATCGATAGTCCCAGAACCAAGCAGCAGTAGCCCATATGGGAAGACCCAAGAGCTTCAAAGCTTTTATATGCTTACTCACTCATTCACATCATCACACACTGGTGAAAAAACGATGCATTAAGCCTTGGGAGTAAGAAGGTGTGTATTATGCACTTTGTAAGTATTGGTCTTAGTGTCAAGGGTGTGCATTGTAAGTGTACATCCAACCAAACTTCAGACAGTAGGCACAACCCCACTCATGCACTGGTTCTGGAACATTCTTCACCATCAACACAGGGCTGCTTGGTTGACTGTGCACATGAAAGGGGTATTTCCTCTTATGCTTATTCTTTAATGGTTCGCTCTTGGAATAAAGACCCGAGAAGCCCCAAATGAGGTCAGGAGGCAGGGAACACTGAGCGCTGTGGTAAAGGCAATGATATTATTCCAACAAAACTCTGTCTGATGTGTTTGCCTAAGTAGCAATACCTACAGGTTGTGTTAATGTTTCAGGTAATCGCCACTACTTGTCATCTACTATGTGCTATAAACTTGAACTATGGTCTCTGCACATGATTATTGTATGTATTATCACTCATCTTTGCATCTTTACACATAGAAAAACCCAGGCCAGGAGAGAGGGCTCAGTGATTAAAAGCACTGGCTGTACATGCATGAGCCGGAGTTCAGATCCCCAGCATCCACGTAAAGGTCTGTGCATGCCTGTATCCCCAGCTCGGAGGGGCAGAGATAGGTGGATCCTGAGCTTGCTGGCCAGCCAGCCAGCTGAACTAGTGAGCCTCTGGTTCAATGTGAGACCCTATCTCAAAGCTATAACATAGCAATAAAGGAAGACACCCAGCTTCCCACCTTGACCTCTGTAAAGGCACTCAAAGACCCACCTGAACACACACACACACACCAAAAATGTAATTATTTTTTAAAAAGAAGAGAGAAATCAAGGCACAAATTTGCCTCAAGACAGTTGCTTCTTGTGGATCCAGGGTTCGAACTCAAAAATATTGCTATTCCATAAAGACAGGAGGTGCAGCTAAATCGCATAGCATAACGGGAAGCTTTACAGTGCCCTGATTTTGCTTACTGGACATGGATGGACTGACTCTATCCCTATACCGGTGTTGACCACCTGGGACATATTGCTACCTCTTCCATCATCATCATCATCATCATCATCATCATCATCACCCTCTTCCCCATCATCCTCTTTCTCCTCTTTCTTTCTCCCCCTCAGGTGTTGATCTATAGCCCAGACTGGCCCGGATACCAGGAATGCAGGCAGGGCTAATGTGCTCGCCTGCATCCTGTTCCTTGTATATGATCTAGCCTCCTTCCCGTCTCCCATTCTTTACTCTCCCAGGTGGCTGTGATGCTCGCCTTGAGGCTTTGAAAGGGGCATTTACCCATGTGCCTTTTGGTTTCCATCTGTCAGAGACCCATTCCAAAGGGACCTCGGAGAAGCTGCTAAAACTGTTATTTCATTCAAAGGTTTCAGATTTCTGGAACTCTCCATGGACGAGCCAAACTGTAATGTGAAGAGTTAACCTTCCCTCTTGTGTACCTTTCTTTGTTTTGACTACCCAGTATTTGTGGGGTACTTTTGTGAATTCATCTTCTATTCTCCTTGGAGTTGGAAAATGATGTGGTTCAGTCAAATACCAAATAACAGGAATCACTTTCTCAGAAAGTGGAAAGCAGACTCCATGCGCTTCAATCATACAGCCCCACACATATCCAGAGGGAAGATAAGGTTACAGCTGAAAGACAGGCTCGTGTCTGACAAGATTGAGACAGTGTCATCAGTTTCAAAGGCTTTCCCCATGCATTACCTCACGGAACCCAGGCAGAAGGAAGGAACGCGTTTCCATTCTGCACATGCGGAGCCAGCGGCGCTGAGAAGCGACAGGTCAATCGGGGACTCGTGGTTTTTTTGTTGGTCGGTTGGTGTATTTTTAGACAGAGGATAGCTAGGTGGCCCACACTGACCTAGAACTCACGACCCTCTTCTCAAGTGCGGTGTTTACAGTTGTATTCTGACATGATCTCAGAGCATTTGTGTTGGATAAAAGGGGCCAGGCCAGGTATTGCGGTAAGCATACAGCCAGGCCTGTGAGCCCAGCTATGCGGGAGGCTGAGGCTCCTGCCTGGGTCACCTAGCAAGACCCTGTCTCAAATTTTAAGAAATTCACAAAAGGCTTGAGATGTGGCTCAGCAGTAGAGGGCTTGCTTAGCTAAACCAAACCCGAAGTTCAGTCCCCCATACTATGGAGGGGAGGGGGTGGGGACAGGGGCATTGCATCCCTCTGACCTTTTCAGTCATTCTGTTTTGTGGCATTTTAATCATAATTGTCCTAACTTACTTGGCAAACATTACTGACTGAGCCTTGTAGTGCAAGCTTCAAGGAAGGGCATCCGTCACACGTTCAGGTTTCAGAGTCGCGGCTCTTTGGGTTTTGCTGTCGCCTTGAGTCTGTAAAACGACATTCCCATCTAGAAAATAGATGAAACAATATGAAAAGCAAACCAGCACAATGGCATCATTTTTTGTCATATTGCCTACACTGCACTGCCCACGTTGTGCTGACTCATTAGGGTGATGTTGTCTCTAAAACAGCCTCCTTAAAAGTTATGTCAGGGGTGGTAAGATGGTTGAGAGGGTGTCTTGGTTACTTTTCTATCGCTGTGAAGAGACACCATGACCAAGGTAACTTATAACAGAAAGCATTTGACGAGGGCTTGCTTACAGTTTCAGAGGGTAAAGTCCATAACCATTGGAGCAGGGAGCAGTCAGGTTAGAACGTTTTTGGAGCAGTAGCTGAGAGTTTATATGTGAAGACAATAGCCATGAGTCACAAAGAGAGCACTAACTGTGAATGGCATGGGGTTCTGAGAACTCAGAGCCCATCCCCAGTGACACACCTCCTCCAACAAGGCCACACCTCCTAATCCTTCCCAAACAGTTCCACCAACTGGGGACCAAGTATTCAAACATATGAGCCTATGGGGACCATTCTCATCAAACCACCACAGAGGATAAAAAGAACTTCCGGAGAGAGAATGATGACCAGGGGACACCCAGAACGGTGGAAGAAAAGAGCCTGAGAGCCAACTCCTGAAAGCCTGACTTTACACATGTACACACACTGTGACATGTGCATGCCCACACTCACACACATGCATTGTTTACACACAAGAATGGTAAAAATTTTTAAATGTCAGACCTGGCATGATGGTGCACCCTTATAAAGTTAGTCACTTAGGAGGTAGAGACAGGTGAAGTCATGAGCTTCAGGCCTCTCTGGGCTACTAATAAGACCTTGTGGAGGAAAAAAAAAAGATGGCTGCAAGGAAATGGTCGGTACCAGAGGGAAATGATCATCAGAGATTGGGATGGTGGACGTCTTTTGACATGAAGGTTTTTTTTTTTTTTAATTTACTTATTTTTATATTATGTGCATTGGTGTTTTGTCTGTATGAAACTATCAGATTCTCTGGAATGGAGTTATAGGCGGTTGTGAGCTGCCACATGGGTACTGGGAATTGAACCTAGGTCCTCTGGGAGAGCAGCCAGTGCTCTTAACCACTGAGCCATCTCTCCAGCCCGACATGAAGGTTATCATAAGCATCCCCCAGCAATGATGGATCAACCGGTATGAAGCCCCTTCAATGGCCCTGTCTAGTAACTAAATGCTCACCAAATAGAATAACTAAATAGCTTTATTCGCACTGAACTACTATTGCCCACAATTTCCATCAGCTTCGCTGATTAAGAGAAAACCAGTCCGCGTTGCACTGTTGTATTCAGAATGCAATTACACCTCATGATCACCCATCCTCTCCTCTCTGACCATTACTCTTATTTATTTACCTTTCTTTGCTGTTGTTTTTGCCTTACCCCCATATCCTGGCGCTTCTAGTGGAATCCAAAATGTTAATAGATGTTAATTATGGATTTTTAAAAATCAAATCAAAACAGCAGAAATCATGAAAAAGCTGACAAGTCTTCACCCTTAATCATCTCAGGGTTAAATAATGATCGGAATTCTTTTCGGCGAGGCACTTGTGTTGCATCTTGATGTTGACTATCATAAATATAACTGTGCTATTAGGCTCTATTTTTCATTGCAGATGAAATTGATGCATCTTTGTGTGGTGTAGGCTGACACGGTAAAATTGTTACTCTCTAGGTAGGATATTCATAAAAAATGTAATTATCGTAATCAGAACAGTCTTTAGGCTCATGAGCAGGGACTGCCAGCTTCCTGATTGGCAGTTTTCAATCACTTCCCGTATAATAGAGAAACTTCTTAAAGCAGCATTGGGATCATTAATGTCCTATAGAGAGAAACTATCCCAACCAAACGACAAAAGGTGCTAGGAGATGCTGACAAGAGCTCAGGATAGCCTCCTCCACTAGCTCAGGATAGCCTCCTCCACTAGCTCTGGGCAGAACTGGACTGAGGCTTTTCCCATATTTCACTCTGTTTATTCAGTATCAGCAACACTGCCTGCTGGGAGAGAGAAGGAAGTCATCTCCTTGGTGTTAACTTGGAAACCATTCCTAACTATGTACTCTGCATTTAGCATTTGCCCTCTTGAGTTCACAACTAAATCGAGGACCAGCACCCCTGCAAACACACTGTGCCACCCGAGGAGAAGGTCGCAGGTCCTGGCCTGGCAGCGTACTTCCTGTCCCAAATGCTAGTTCAGGCCTCACACTTCCTAGATTCGGCGGTCCTGACGTGTTGGCTCAGTTTTGTTACTTAGAGAAATAGAAGTCAACAAAGTGACGTGAATAGGCTTTTCAGCTCACAGAGAAAGCCGTCCTTTCAAGCAGGGAAGCCCTACTGCCTCTTTTCATAGTCCTAAGCAGGGGAATAGTGCGTGGACCCTTCCAACATCCTATGACTTAACCATCTCAAGTGAGAAAAAAAAAAAAAAAAATCCTACAGCCACTTTGTGTCTCCACAGTCCCAGCTGGAACCCCTCCGTTTGCTCAGACGAGTCTTCAGCCCCCAGAAAGTCAGGCAGTGAGGCAGGTTCACTCTCCTCCTCCTCTAGCTTAGGCCCCAGCTCATGGAGGTCAATTTGGGGCTCAGGTAGGAAGATCTGAATTAATTGACCATCTCGTTCGGTGGCTTCTCCCTTCCCAGGCTAGACTATGACAAATTAAAACTGTCCCTTCCTTGTGTGGGATGATCTCATGGGCTCTTCATAGACACTGCCACCCATCATCCTGACTCCTGTTTCTGGGGACTTATCACCTGACACCCAGAGCAGCCAAACTCCCTGGGCTCTGCAGCAAAACTCTAGCTTCCCGGTGTGGGAGCCTCACAGGCCCTCTAGGTGGCCCTATTGGACAGAAGCTGAGCTCCGTGACACGCTCCACCCCACCCTGGTCCCAGCCAGTCCAGCTACCTGCCTTTTGCTGACAAGTGAGCATTTTCTTAGCAGGGGAACTTCCAGACAGAGGCACACGCTGGTCTCCAGCTCTGCTCATCATCCCCTCCACACGAAGGCCAGTTTGGAGGGGCGCCGAGCTTTCAGCCTGTCCCCCAGAGAAAGCCTCTGTGTCTCACGCCATCCCTCTAAATCTCCACTCGGCTGAGGAAGTGTTGGGGAAAGCAGTGTGAAGAATCCTGTACATGAACTACCACACACTTAACCAACACCACTCAGACTCTAACACACTCACTAACACACTCAGTAGACACACCAACACCACTCACGGGGCACACGCTCTAGACCTCCGCTTCCTCTTCCTGGCCTGTCCCAGTTACTAGCCTTAGTTGTGCAGCTCAGCTCTGCTGGGAGGTTGGCCAGCTGACATCTGAAGCATGGCCCACAGTCCTCTTGGTTGGTACGCCAAGCATGCCCTCCACCCTGGTCTCCCCCAGTAATAAAGGTAATATTTATTTTGTCCTACCTGCTATCTCTCATTTCCTTTTCCAGTTTTTTTTTAACGATTTATTATTTTTATTTTATGCATCTGTGTTTTGCCTGCGTGTATGTCTGCACGAGGGTGTCAGATCCCCTGGAACTGGAGTTACAGACAGTTGTGAGCTGCTATGTGGGTGCCGGGAATTGAACCCGGGTCCTGTGGAAGAGCAGCCAGCTCTTAACCACCGGGCTCCTCCGTTTCCAATCTGTATAAAACCTGGAATGGTACTCCTCAGAGGTCCAGTGTCCTCTCACCTTGAAGTGGGCAGGGAAGCCAGGCATGGGATGGTGGCGTACATTCCTAATCGGAGCACTTGGGGAGTGGAGGTAGGAAGATCAGGAGTTCAAGATCATCTTTGGCTACATAGCAAGGCCAGTCTGGGTAACATGAGACCCTGTTGAGGAGAGGGAGCGGGAGCGGAAGGGGAGGAGGGGGAGGGGAGGGGGCGGGGAGGGGAGGGGGGCAGGGAGGAGAGGGGGCGGGGAGGAGAGGGAGACAGGGAGGGGAGGAGGCAAGAAAGATTTGAGTCATGTTTTTTTTTTTCCTTTCTTTTTATACCTTCTTTTTAAAAGTCTTCTTTTACTGATACCTCTTTTTGGCTTGTCATGTATGTCCTACCTTGGTAACTCTGTGAGAACGTCTTATTTAATATTCTGAAATGTGTCATATAGAAAATAACTAGCTAAAAGCTTTTAGAGTTTTCTTGAGAAGTAACTGATTATGACAACTATCTGAGGACATATATAGCAATGAAATGAGGACATTTTAGATAAAATTTGAAAATATTTCAAAGAGAAAAAATACTTTCAAAGAGATGCAAATTTTTATCTCTGCTCTGCCAGAGACTCCTAAATCCCTCCATTTTGTCAGAGCCTCATTCTGTCATTTATGATATAAAGGGTTTAGCCTAAATAAACCTTCAGGTCCTTTCCAAACTCTTACCATGAATGTGTAAGACCTGGAAAGAAGCAGGGTCTGTTTCTGTCAACAACAGGATAAGACTGGCGATATGGTCAGAAAGACAACAGTGCTTGACCCCACTAACATGCAGGAACACGGACCTTTGTCCACACCACCTGCTTAGCCACTCGGTTAAGGGATGTGTGTTCGTATAGTAAGAAGTACCTGAGTACATGAGTGGTAACTTACAAATATGAAGAAGGTAGACACCATAAATATTGCTATTGCTAACTAAGCAGGATGTTTAACTTACCCAACAAACATTTTGGAAGGTCTCCCATTCTGTGTACAAATCATTGTGGAAGGGCCACAGGAATTGGGCCTGGAGTGTGGTGGGTATAGCATTCTCTCTGAGCACTGTGGCTACAAGCATGGGACAGTTCTAAAGAGAACTCACCAGGAAGAGGGTAGACAGCACAGAGGATACTGTGTGACAGTCAACAGTACTAAAGAGGGCCTTGCATCCTGGTCCTGGGAGTCTGGGAGCAATGGGCATTGCAGTTGAAAAATGATGGTTCTGTTTTTCTTCCATTTTCCTTCTTTCCTTTTTTTTTTTTTTTTAAGGCGTTATTATCCATCAGGATTCATTGTTTATAGTTTGAGTGGTTCATAGAAAAACGTGTCTATAACACACCTGGTAGTTGTAAAAAGGCTTGGGGAAGGCCCAGAGAGCCAGATAAATAAATATATGGTATTTATTCAGCTGTCCCAAGTCATTGCCAATTTCCTTACACCAAGGTCTGTCTGTCCTCTCTTAAATTCTGTATCTCACACCATTCCTACAAGGTTAGCAATGAAAACAAGCAGAAAATCAAAGCCCTGCCCTCATGAAAATTATTCTCAAATATGAACATGCTCCTTGGCATCGAGGACATACTTTACGCTGTGCTAGAGATGGCTGAAAGTGCACTGACCAAGTGTGAATGTTATCTGCCAAAACAGGCCCACAAGCACCACCCGACACCCACGGTGCCCCTGTATACCTGCACTTAGTGGCATCTTAGAAAATACCCGTGATGCTGGCACATTCTCTGCTCTTGGCCTCAGAACCACAGTAACAGTGAGCTTACCCCTGGGCTCTGAAGTTCATCTTCACACTTGTCTGTTCTCGCAGGCTGAACCTAACCTGCCTTCTTCTCTTCAGGTACTTCCCCAAGACAAGCTCAATCATAACTGCTTTATGATCATGGACATTTCATTCACTCAGAATTCTGATCAGGTAGCTTTTCATAAGGAGTTTGACTCCTGGCTTACTTCGTCTAATTTGAATATCTAATATTGACTAAGTTGAAATCCCTTCTCAGCAGGATCCCTGAAGAGGCGGTCTTTCTACTGAAGACACATGGGGAACTTCGCCTGTAGGACTTAGGAGATGGGATGCCTCCTACAGAGATTATCAAAACGATGAGCATGTGGGGGAACCCTCCAAGGGAGCAGAGAAGTTGGGAGTCTCGGTGCTATAACCATTGTGATCAGACTTTCCTAATGAGACTCCAGGGCAGATGGTCTGACCCACGGTTTGACAATAGGGCGGATCGTTTGATATCCGGGGTTTATGATCACCATCTTCACAGTGAATGAAGCCAGCAAGAGCCAGTAACTGTTCAGAGTGAAAGTCATGAACAATGAATCTTTGTGAGGGAAGCAACAGGGTGGGTGGGAGCCTCGCTGACGTCATCCGTTTATGAGCCAGTGTTTCCTCGCCCCACACAAAGAGGGTTTGTCTCCAGGGGTTTCCTGGAACCAGCGCTGTCATCACCCTGCTATCTGCAGGGACAAAGGTGTCATCCACTGACCACAGCACAATGAAGCCTTGCTTCCAGACAGTTCAGTCCGGGAAGGCAAAACTCCACAAACCAGAGCAAGAACGGGCAGATCGCCAGCTGTCCTAGACACGTTTGACTCGATGACTGCTTTTAGATTTCAAACATCATGCCAGACACAGACAGACAGACAGACAGAAAGGCAGGCACACAGGCGCGCGCGCACACACACAACTCATACATGCACAGGCACACATATGGCATCCAAGGGCTCCACCGCTGAGCTTCATCCACAGCCCACACCACGTTCTTTTTAATTTAGTCTTCATTTCTCAATGACTCTTGAACGTTCAGTTCAAAACTCAGGCTGTTTCATTACAAAGGAGGAGGCTCAGAAATTCCAATTCGCCTACTCAATGAGAATATTTGTCCAGCCGAATGCAATAGGAGAGAGTTTTCTCTTTCTTACCAACACTCAAAATCAGCTCTATTATGTACTTGGAGAATAATTCTCGAAAAATATTTTGGTTCCAATACTTACTGCCAACATAGATAAACGATGCTAAGCTGCCATCCCTACTTGAGCTCGTGTGCATTTGGAAATCTGTATTCTACTCAGAGCTGATTTTATTAATATAAACACCACAAGGTTAATTTTGACGATTCAATGCTTTAGATTCTATTAGAATAGGAAACATTCTTATTTTTCCATATGTGTGTGTTAGTGGTATGCATCTATGTGGGTACTCTATGTGCGTTCTTTTTTTCTTTTTCTTTTTTTTTTTTTGAGACAGGATTTCTCCGTGTAGTTTTGGTGCCTGTCCTGGATCTCACTCTGTAGACCAAGTTTGGCCTTGAACTCACAGAGATCCACCTACCTCTGCCTCCGCATGCTGGGATTAAAGGCGTGCGCCACTGCCACCTGGCATGTGTGTTCTTTCAGTGGACATGTGCAGTATGCATGCAACAGTACATGCACATACAGGTGGAGGCCTACGATTGATATGAAGAATCTCTTCGTCACTCTTCCGTCTTATTCTTGGAGGCAGGGCCTCTCAACCAAGCCTAGAGCTCACCAATATGACCAGTCTCAATAGCCAGCTTGCTCTGGGGAGATGGTTTCCACCTTCTAAGGCTGAATTACAGGTAGGTGCCGCACTTACACAGCATTTATGTGGGTTCTAAACCACAGTTTTCTTGCTTGTGCAGCAAACACTTTAACCACTGAGCCATCTCCCAGGCCTTCTGGCTTCTTCTTGCAGAGTGGGTGAATGTCCCATAGCCTTGGGTATGCTAAGCAAATGCTCTCCCAGTCAGTTATTCAAAACCCCCAAAGAAAGATCCGTAGACTTCCTCTCCACGTAGTCAGGTTTTAAATAGCAAACATTAACACTAAAGAGATATAGTTGAGCCGGGCAGTGGTGGCGCATACCTTTAATCCCCGCACTCGGGAGGTAGAGGCAGGCGGACCTCTGAGTTCGAGGCCAGCCTGGTCTACAGAGCAAATTCCAAGACATCGGGGATACACAGAGAAACTCTGTCTCGGGGAAAAAAAAAACAACAAAGAGAGAGAGAGATTTGAATATCCCTAACGTGTTTGTTGGTTTGTTTATGTCTGTAAGTGATCACCTAGAAATGGATTAAACTCATAGTATTCTTCAATACGAAGAGGTAAGGTGTTTGCAGGTTGGTGATACCTGGTAATCTTGTAAAAGCAATTTGAAATTTGGAGACTATTTTTTTGCAAGGGGGATTTGGCTCCAGAAGTCTGAACAATTTTAGTTTGAGTTTTTGTTTGGGGCAGGGGTTCATTTGTTTGTTTCTTTGTTTTTTCTAGACAGGGTTTCTGTAGCCTTGGTTGTCCTAGAACTCACTCTGTAGACCAGGCCAGCTTTGAACTCAGAGATCCACCTGCCTCTGCCTCTGGAGTGCTGGGATTAAAGTATACACCACCACCACCACCAGGTCCAAACAATCTTAGTTAATAATTCCATCTTTTCACATCATCATCCTGACACATTTTTTTTTAATTTTTTCTTAATTTTACATACCAACCACAGTTCCCCCTCCCATCTACTCCCTGGAAAGGGTAAGGCTCCCAGGGGGAATCAACAGAGCCTGGCATATCAAGTTGAGGCAGGACCAAGCCCATCCACCCCTCATCAAGGCTGGGCAAGGCATCCACCATAGAGAATAGGTTCCAAAAAGCCAGCTCATGCACCAGGGATAAATCCTAGTCCCACTGCCAGGAGCCCCACAAACAGACAAAGCCACACACCTGTAACCCACATTCAGAGGGCCTAGTTCAGTCCTATGCAGGCTCCCCAGCTGTCAGTTCAAAGTCTGTGAGCTCCCACTAGCTGGGGTCAGCTGCCTCTGTGGGTTCCCTCATCATGATCTTGACCTCCCTTGCTCGTATAATCCCTCCTCCCTCTCTTTGACTTGTCTCCTGGAGCTGGGCCCAGTGCTTGGCTGTGGATCTCTGCATCTGCTTCCATCAGTTACTAGTGAAGGCTCTATGATGACAATTAGGATAGTCACCAATCTGATGACAGACAGGGAAGGGCCAGTTCAGGAACCCTCTCCACTATTGCTAGGAGGAGTCTTGGCTTGTGGATTCCCGGGAATTTCCCTAGCACCAGGTTTCTCCCTAACTCCATAATGGCTTCCTCTATCAAGATAACTCTTTTATTGCTTTCCCACTCAGTCCCTCCCCCAACTTGACTATCAGGTTCCCTCAAGTTCTCATCCTCCATCCGCTCCTCTCTTCCCCGCCCCTAGTTTTCCCAGGAGATCTTATCTCTTTCCCCTTCCTAGGGCAATCCATGCATGTCCCTCTTAGGGTCCTCCTTGTTACCTAGCTTTTCTGGGACTGTGGATTGTAGCATGGTTATCCTTTGCTTTAAATCTAATATCCACTTACAAGTGAGTAGATATCATATTTGTCTATCTGGGACAGCGTTACCTCACTCAGGATGTTTTTTTCTAGTTCTGTCCATTTGCCTGCAAATTTCATGATGTCATTATTTTTTTACCGATGAGTAGTACTCCATCATGTAAATGTACCACATTTTCTATACCCATTCTTCAGGTGAGGGGCGTGTAGGTTGCTTCAAGGTTCTGGCTATTACGAAAAATGCTGCTATGAACATAGTTGAGTATGTGTCATCGTGGTATGATTGAGCATCATTTGGGTCTATGTCCAAAAGTGGTATAGCTGGGTCTTGAGGCAGATTGATTTCCAAAGTGGCTGTACAAGTTTGCACTCCCACCAGCAGTGGAGGAGTGTTCTCCTTATTCCACATCCTCTCCAACATAAGCTGTCATCAGTGTTTTTGATCTTAGTCATTCTGACATCCAAATCATTTTGATTTGCATTTCCCTGATGACTGAGGATGTTGAGTAATTCCTTAAATGTCTTTCGGCCATTTGAGATTCTTCTGTTGAGAATTCTGTTTAGATCTGCACCCCATTTTTTAATTGGCTTATTTGGTATTTTGATGCCTAGTTTCTTGAGTTCTTTATTTATTTTGGAGACCAGCCTTCTGTCAGAGAGGGGGTTGGTGAAGCTCTTTTCCCATTCCGTAGGCTACTATTTAGTCTGATTTACTGCTGACACGTTGATTTCAATCCTCAAGCTTGCCCTCTGTGGTCAACATGGCTGCTGCACCTCCAAATGTTCCCCACAGACCATCTACACTACATGGACAAGATGTGAATACTCCTGATAACAACAGGGGAGGCCTCCTAGAAACCATCAGAGCATCAAAGAGTGAGAGCTGCTGGGCCATCCTGGGAAATGGGCTTTTCCAGAAAACAAACAAACAAAACAAAACAAAAACAACCAACAACCGGGGGAAGGGCACAGTTAAATAAACACCACTAACAACATCTACCTGGAGTAGGAACTTAGACAAACTCTGCTTAGGTAAATGAAAGGTTAGAAAAGCCTTCTTACTGTTTTCCAATGAGACTATCTGGAAGATGAGCTTATAACCCAGGACCATCTTCTCCTGTTACAACAATACAAGAAGAAGGTGTGTGAGAAAGACAGGATGGGGGGGGTTGTAATTCTATGATCAGACCCAGGGTGGTCATCAGTAGAGAACGAATACACGATGCTAATTAGTTGCCACAAACATCACAAAAGAGAAGTATGCAAGCATCATGGGCTTTCACGTTGTTTCATAGGAAACAAGGAACTTACTAAATAGCATCACAGAGACCGTGAGCAAACTTCCAACTCCACAGGAGACGCACCTGGCAGAGCCCATCACGTCTCTCTTCCCAGACCCCCATCCAGGTCAGGTGTTTGCTGGTCTACAGAAGCAGGTGAATTGAAAATGGGAAACACACCAGTTAGGATTCTAAGCGTGGCAAATAGCTAGCTTTGTTTACGATTCCCAGCATCCCTATAAGGCTGGCAGCAGATCTGGGCTGAACTGGCTAGAGAAGCGATTCTTGAACTCCTTGTGGTCTCCCCACGGTGATGTCCTAGAGTGCGTTGTAGGCTCCAGCACCTGGGACAGGGCCAGTCACTGGTGTCCCTGTTTTTGTTCTATGGGAAACTTACTGATAGGAAGAGAAACATGATGTCCTCTTCTTTTTCTTACTGGAAAGAAGCCTGTCTTGACTCCCTCATGTGCTTAGGTGGAAGAGTTTCAGGAGTGTCTGTGCTCCGAGAACTATCTTGAAAAAGCCTAAACTAGGAATTATAAGAGTTCTTGGATCTTCTAAAAAAGAGATGATCCTAAGAAGGAAAACACAGAAGTCACTACAATGCTTCCAGTGGGGGGCGGGGGGACCAAGAAACAGACACACTCCAGAAATGGGATCCCCAAGTGTGGAGGAGGCGTGGACTTCCTGTACCCAGTTTGTAAGGCAACCCTGAGTGTTCCTGCCAAGGCTGAGGAATGAGCCACCCTCGGCTCAACCCCAGTGGTCACCCCAGCTTACCATCTGACTCATGGGAACTACAGCAAGGCAAAAGGTACACCCAATCCCTGCACACCTGTAATGTTCCGAGACTGCTTTCCCTGGGGCCTGGGAGTCCCCAGAACCTCTGGGGTGTCAAGCAGACGACAGCCCTGCCCAGTCTGGTTTCTCTCCCAGTCTCCATCTCTCACTCACTGTCAAGAGGCGCTTGAGTCCAGTGCCTTTGGGCTTGGTCATCTGTCAACACAGGCCCGGCCTGTTGGGCCCTGTTAGGTAAGAAAACAGAACAAACCAGGATGAGTGAATGAAACCAAACAGGAAGCAGCATAAACTCCATTCCAGGTACACAGCAAGTCTGAAAACCAACTGAACTCAGGGCTGGAGGGACGGCTCAACAGTGAAGAGAACTTGTTGTTCTTGCAGAGGACCTGGGTTCAATTCCCAGCGCCCACAGGACGGTTCACAGCCATCTGAAATGGCAATTCCGGGGGATTCAATACCCTCTTCTGGCCTCTAGGACACCGAGCATGCAAATAGTACACATACATACATGCAGCCAAAACACACATAAAATAACATGACTACGTCTTTAAAAAACAAAACAAAACAAAACAAAACAAAACCCTAAATTCACCTATGAAAATCAAGATTAAGCCGGGCAGTGGTGGTGCACAGCCTTTAATTCCAGCACTCAGGAGGCAGAGCAGGAGGATCTCTGTGAGTTTGAGGCCATCCCGGGCTACAAAGTGAGTTCCAGAAAAGGTGTAAAGCTACACAGAGTTTTACACCTTGAAACCCTGTCTCAAAAAACAAAACAAAAACAAAACAAAACAAAACAAAACAAAACAAAAAAGAAAAAAAAAAAAGAAAAAGAAAAGAAAATTGAGGTTAATAGAAACGTTATCTTTGCCCAGGTATTGACTGGGAGCTGGCACAAGGGAGCCTTGCCTTGAGGTAACTTGTATCTCATGACTGTGTTAGCAGACCAGGTGTCCTTAGGGCACTACCTGGGAAAATCCCATCCTGGTCTTGTCAGCTTTCAGGGAGAAAAAAAAGGGGGACATTTTTTAATTCATGAGGAAACCAAGCTTAAGGAGACAGAAGCCCAAGACTGAATCCCTTCCCCACAGAGTCTAGGGGTGTTTATGGGATGGAGTAAACAAAGTGGTCTGAGGTGTGAGAAAGGTAATTAGCGGTGAGGTGACGTCTGTCAGGTATAAACAACTGGCTCTTCACTTTCAGACAACAGCAGCCCTGATTTGATCCGACCAGCTTATTCTTGCCCCTCTGACATCAAAATGGGACCCACAGAACACTCTCTGCAGATGTTTCTGAAGACTGTGGTTTCAGCCCGTTTGAACCATTCCAAGGCCTCATTCTCTAGGTTGCTTTCAAAAGGCCTCAGACAGTCTCAGACTACAGGCCTGCAGTCACAGCTGAGACAGGAGGATGACTTGAGCTGGAGGGTGCACAGGCCACCTGGGGAGCATGTTCAGACTGCGACTGAGGAAGCAAACGGCCCTATCCAGCTGAGCACACCTCTGAGTTAGCAGGGTCCCCTCAGCTACTTCTCCGGCTGGTGCTCTTTGTGTTTCTTTGAGCCAGAGTCTTGGTAGGCTGACCTTGAACTCCAATCCTTCTGCCACAGAACTTCCAAATTCTGGGGTTCCAGGCACCAGCCACCATGCCGACTTCCTGACTGAGTTTTAAAAGCAAGGATGTGCAATGAAAAATATTTTTAACTAGGAGGGGAGAATGACTGAAGCCTCTTAAAAGAGGAAAAAAAGTGAGGCTGGAGAGACGGCTCAGGGGTTAAGAGCACTGCACTGGATGCTCTTCCAGAGGACCCGGGTTCAATTCCCAGCTCCCACAAAGGAGGATCCGACACCTTCACACAGATATACATGAGGGCAAAATACCAAAATGCACATAAAATAAAAATAAGTTGAAAAAAAAAAAAAAAGAAAAGAAAATGTAAACTTCATTATGGGGACGAGGTGACCGTCGCACAGGGGTGAGGATCCACTGAGCGCCATCCACACGTATGCCTCAGTGTTATGGAAATGCTGCCTTCACTAAAGCAAACACACTGTGAAAGAAAGCAAAACAATAAACAGACTCCGATTCCAAGTAGTAATAAACCTGCTGGCTCCAACTTGCCTATTACTGGGGCCACTTATCCCCCTCTGCTGACTAATTGCATTGCAGCTCTGAAAATGAATCTAACGACGTACTGCAAAACTGCGTGGGAAATCCAAAAGGTGAGAGGAGTGCCATCAGCAGGAGAGGGCTCCTATGGACTCCTGCCGAGGGAGGGGAGTAGACGGCACGGCGTTGGTGGGTGTGCAGACATGGCAGCGCCGGGCTCCTGAGGTTCAAGTTCCTGCCTTGCCACTTCCAGTCATAATCCTAAGCAGCTTACTTCAGCTCTCCATTCCTGAGCTGTGTAATAGGATTAATGATGGGGATTAAACAAGATGAGTCCATGTACGTGCCCTCGGGAAATATCCAAAAGCAATGTACGCCAAGCTGGTGTGGCACTTGCTGGTATTTACCCTATCCTCCTTGCAGGTGACCTGAGACATGCTCTCACCCCATCCCACAGGTGGGTAGCCTGAGACATGCTCTCACCCCATCCCACAGGTGGGTGACCTGAGACACGCTCTCACCCCATCCCACAGGTGGAGAAACTGAAGCTCAGAGACCAAACGTACATAGTTGGCGACGGGCAAAAATCAGGATTTGAACTCAGACCCATCTTGCCTTTTCCTACTGAAAGGCTTTCCTGGTACTATCCAGGTGGCTCCGTTGGCAAAATGCTTGTCACAAAAGCATGAGGACCTGAGTTCAGAGGCCCCCCAATCCATGTAAGAGTCAAGTATGGTAGTTTGTACCTGTAATCCCGGTGCTGGAGACAAGAGGGTCCCTGAGGTTTGCTGGCTGCCTGTCTAGCTGAGTCAATGAGCTCTGGGTCAGTGAGAAACCTTGTCTCAAAAACTGAAGGGGAGCAAGACTGAGAAAGGCACTGGACATCCACCTCTAGCCTCCATGCACACATGCACATGTACACATGCACACAACACTCACACACACAAATGCACATGGACACATGCATACAACACTCACACACACACATGCACATGGACACATGCATACAACACTCACACACACATGCACATGGACACTGCATACAACACTCACACACACATGCACATGGACACATGCATACAACACTCACACACACACACATGCACATGGACACATGCATACAACACTCACACACACACACATGCACATGGACACATGCATACAACACTCACACACACACACAAAGGCTTCCCTAAGAATAACTCAGATCCTCCCAAACCTCTGCTTCCTTTGATTGCCCTAGTGCTAGTCCACTGACTGAGACTAGGTCACATGGCCCACTCTAGTGACAATGGTCTATTCCTTCGCATCTGTACGAGAACAACCAGTTTGAATAACAAACAATTGCCTCAAGATGGTGAGCCAAGGTTGTGTCCCTTTCCATCCTCATTTTTAAAAAAATAATAATAATATGGGGGAAAGAGCTGTTTTTAAATCCCAGCACTGGAGAACAGGAAAGAGTATCATGACCAGAAAAATTTGAAGTATCTGGTAGATAGACGTTAAATGCAATCAACATCAACAAGAGTGGAAGGGAAGAAACCTACATCCTAGACCAATAGAAGAAAATATGTCTCATGAATGATTACCATAACCCCAGCACTCAGGGAGGAGGATTGTGAGTTTGAAGTCACCCTGAACTACATAGTGAGACTCTGTCTTTTTTTTTTTTTTTTTTTTTTTTCAGACAGGTTTCTCTGTTACTTTGTGCTTCCTTAACTCACTTGTACCCAGCTCCTCGAACTCACAAATCCGCCTGCCTCTGCCTCCGAGCTGGATAAAGGAGTGCACCACCGCCAGCAACTCTGTCTTTAAAAGTAAAATAAAAGAAAAAAGACAAAGAAATGATTAAACTAAAGGGAAGCAAAAACAAATCCAGAGAGGATCCAAACTCAGAAAGGCATTTCTGGTGACACCAAAGAAGAGTCTGGATGAGCCAGCAGAGTGTTAGGAGGAGGAGTTTGTGTATCCACGATCTCCTAAACTTGCTAGATGAAGTCTGTGCGGGGAGAGACCTTGGGAGGCAAAGCTCAAACAAATGGCAAGTGTAGGAGCTTTCAACAGCACACATTTGTTTTCTTAGAGACCTATGGTCAGAAGCACGACACAAGCCCAGGAGGCTAGATCGGTGTCAGAAAGAACATTCTTCTCTGATGTTTCGAGGAAGCTTTTCCGGCCACCTGGTGCCCACCCACACTTAACTCACTTCTCCTTTTCCAGCTCCAAACCCAGCAGTGCTGTGGCTCTCTGATGCTTTTCTGTAGCCACATCTCTCCCTGGTCAGCTGGGGAAGAGCCTCTGTCCAACCACGGAAGCTTTCTTGTTCTCAAATTCCTCAACAGTCACATCTTCAAAGTCCCTTCTGCCAAGTACGGGGATGCATTGACAGGCTTATGGGCTTAGGAGCATTGTCTTGCCCAGCTTACGTGACTGCGGGTGCCTGACAGAGGCCTCCACATCCTGGCTTGATGACTGTTTCTTGACAGCAGCCTGGACTGTGGCTCTTGTTCAGTGGTTCTCAACCTGTGGGTTTCAATCCCTTTGGGGTTCGCATATCAGATATTTACATTCTGGTTCATAACAGTAGTAAATTAGAGTTATGAAGTAGCAATGGAATATTTTTCTTGTTGTTTCACTTTTTTTAAATTTATTTTTCTATTATCAGCTTGATACAGTATAAATTCTTATCCTAATTGTGAAATGTTTCATTGAGGCTTGCCCAGTAATTGAGTAAAACCAAAACTTATTATAAGCCACAGTCATCCTAGGGTCCCCCCTGCTATGTAGCCTCCCTGGTTCTTTGGTTTGCAGTCTGATTGTTCTTTGCTTTATATCTAGAATTCACTTATGACAATGAAATAATTTTGTGGCTGGGGATCACCACAACATGAGGAACTCTACTAAATGGTCGCAGCGTTAGGAAGATCGAGAATCACTGCTCTTATTGGTTTTCCAAGCTGGGTTCTCAACCTTCTGGCCAATTTTGTGAGCAGCCCCAAACCTGCCAATAAATTGTCTCCATAAACTAACAGGAATCAATTTCTGTTGCTTATTGACAAGAATTCCGACTAATCTTTTGTTTGTTTCATACCTATTTATCTGTACATAAATGCTTCCTGTGGTCATCCCCATATAATCTCTACTGGGAACTTACTTTGCATCTGTAAGAAGAAGGCTATTAAGTACACACCCACACAAGAGATAAAAAGCCTTCCACACTGATGTCTAATCTTCAGGCTGTCTTTATTTGCAAATGTAGCTCTTCATTTGCAGTCAGGATTACCAGATAGTGTGGGTGACAAAACCAAAATCCATAAGCAGCTCCATGAGCATCATGGGACAGAGAACCTGACTTGGGAGAAAAAAGAAATCAAACTAAAAATCTTGTCTCAACAACAAAGAACCCAGGTACAATAAGCATATTTTGCCCACGTACAAGAACACTTAGGTCATAAGAAAGTTCTGTAGCTCAGTGAGAGAGCAGTTGCAGAGCAAGTGAAGCCCTGGGAAAATAAAACCCCATAAGAAATCTTTGTTCACCAACTAATACCCGTCCTTAGCATTGTGCCCAGTGTGCCGCGTATCAGAAAATCACTGGATGTCTGCTGGAAGAATGAATGATGAGTGGATCTTATACAACTGAAAGCTCAATTGGAGATCTGAAAAAATAAAGGTAAGAAACTCACAAAACTTAAGGGAAAAGCAAATGGGAAATATAAGAAAAACCTATAAAAAAAAAAAAAAAAAAGAAATAAATATAAGAAAAACCTTGAGTAAAGTGGAGAATCAACCCAGATAATCCAACACATATCTCATGGCAGCTCAAGAACGTTGAAGGTGGAATCGACAAGAGAGGCTTTAGATAAAACTTCCCGGAGCTGAAGAAATTGTGCATTTCATTTTATTTTATTGACTCGTTTCTTTGAGAGAGGGTCTTAAGTAGTCCAAACTGATCTCAAACTCACTGTGTAGCCAAAGATGACCTTGAACTTCTGATTCTCCTGTCTCCCCTTCCTAGTGCTAGGATTGCAGGTGAGTATCCCCACAGCCAGTTTATTCAGTGCTGGAGACCCAATTCAGGGCTTTGAGTATACTAGGCAAGCACTCTACCAAATGAATACATCTCCTCTGAAAGCACAGTATACAAATGTACAAATGTCCCACAACAGGCAGAAGCAGGGAGATCATGAGTTTCAAGCCAATCTGAGCCACAAGATTGTCTCAAAACAATTGTGTAGCTTGGTCTGTTTAAGGCACCCCTGGCAGTAGGATCAGGATCCATCCTGGTGCATGAGCTGCCTTTTTGGAGCCCACCACCTATGGAAGGACACTTTGCACAGCCTTGATGCAGGGGGAGGGGCTTGGACCTGCTTCAGCTGAATGTACCAGGTTCTGCTGACTCCCCATGGGAGGCCTTACCTTTTCGGAGGAAGGAATGAGGAGTAGGTTAGGGGGAATGCTGGGGGGGCGGGGAGGAGACATGAGGGAAGATCTGTGGTTGGTACGGAAAATTAATAAAAAATTTCTTAATAAAGAAAAAAAAATGTCTCAAAAGACAAAGAGGGAGCCAGGCAGACAGCTCAGTAAGTGAAGCACTGCCCTTTAGCTGGAGTTCAGTCTCCCACATCCATATAAAAAGACTGATCTGAAATCCCAGCTCTCCTACAGCAAGATGGGAGATGGAGACAGGAAAATTTGCCAAAATCTTTTGGATGGCTAGTCTGGAATGTGTAGTGCAGATAAGGGAGTCAGCTGGGCCTTTAGTCCCAGCACTCAGAAAGCTGAGGCAAATGGATCTCTGTCACTTTGAGACTGGGCCAGTCTATACAGTGAGTACCAAGGCTAGCTAAGGCTACACACTAAGATTCTGTCTCAAAACAAACACACAGCAAAAGCAAAACAAACTACAAAAACCAAGAGAGACCTTGCCTCAAAAAACAGGGTAGAAAGAGAGAACCAACTCCCCAAAATGTTGTCCTTCCCTCTTAATGCACAGGTGCATTCTCTGCCCCCTCTCTCTCTGTCTCTCTGTCTTCTGCTCTCTCTCTCTCTCTCTCACACACACACACACACACACACACACACACACACACACACACGATAAAAACTTATTAACCACCTAATAGAGAACCTCAAATATTTTAAAAGTCAGAGATAAAACAAAATGAGTTTATCTATCTATAGTGATGATAGGAGACAGAAGTACAACTGATTCTGAAATTTTTGTATTAAAAATATTGCTTTCAGTCAGCAAGTGTGTTTGAATAGTGAATTTAATTAAGCATGTTAAAGTGATAAATAGCTTTTGAGGATTGCAGGGACCTTTGTTGAACAAAATGCAACTATTTTGTATGTCTCATACGATTAACTGCGTTTTGAGATTGTTCTGCGGCAGTTTTTTGCAAGATTGAAACATTCTATCAGGAAGAGAAGCTCCTTAAGCCAGAAGGTAAACAACTCAAAATAGATTCAGGAAGTCCCTGAAACAGACCAGATTCACTAGGCCCCTCCCTCCCAGAGTAAATTAGCCAAGCTACAAAGAAGACTCTGAGACCAGACCAGCTGCCTGGATTCAGAAACCAGCTGAGTTTGTGGAGTTTGTGGAAGGGGTTTTGCCCAACTGAAGCACCTGGGAAGGACACTCTCCAGCCTGCTCAGCTGCCTGCGTGCTGTGCGGTTTGCTCCGGGTTCCCAGATTTTGTAAGTTGTCACCATGCTGCGGTGGGTCTTGGTGATGCAGCTGTCTTGTGTCATTTCTGCCCTCTAAGTCCCTTCCTATATGCTGTAGTACCCCTTACCTATATGTTAGTAACTTACCTATCTATATTCCTCTAAGTAACCCCTTACCTATATGCCTGTAGGTAACCCCAATAAAACTCATAGTTCACCAAGTTAGACTTTGGTGGTATTCATACTGTGGGATGTGTGTATAGTTTCTCCCCAGGAAAAGTTTTTCACACAACAGAGGCTGTTACTCTGGTCCATAGTGATGAAGCAACCATGTACCTGTGTGGAAACATAAACAGCACAGGACTCTGAAGTGCTTTGTTATGCCAAGGACTCTTACACCTTTGTTTGTCCATTATGTAAATGGAGAGGAGAGAGAGCCAAGATCCTGCTCTGATGTGACTGCACAACACTGCCCTATTGATAGCGCTTGGAAACCGCCGAGGTAGCTCCAACATCGCTGCCAGGCAACAAAGCAGCAACGTAAGTCAGAACTGCAGGCGTCACTGAGGGTTGCGCTCACACAACACCACAACAGTTTCTAAAACCGCCATCGTCTGAGAGCCTCTTTTGTTCCAGGCTTTTCTTTTGGGCCCCCAACCCACTCCTAAGTCATGACACAGAGAGTTTTTATTAGTTATGAATGCTCAGCCTTAGCTTAGGCTTGTTTCTTGCTAGCTCTTATTGTTGTACCCAGAGTCCCCCAAAGACCATCAAGAGACCAAATCCGATGCAAAAGCAAAGAGTCTTTTTATTGTTGTGAGTTAACTCAGACTGCTCCATCAGTCAGATGCAGCAGCAGAGCAGGAGAGATCCCGAGTAGCAATGGGGCAGGTATTTATAGAGGTAAAGCAAGGGGGAGGTTCTTGGGGTCTACAGACTACATAGGAACAGACTCAGGATTGGTTTATGCAAGTGGCAATCATTTTAGTAATTTTTAATTGGCTAGGGCTAGTTGGGGGTTACAGTTATCCTTATTTGGGCTGGCCTGGAGCTGCTATGGAGGCTGGCTGGCCTAGCACACACTGACTGTGGGGGCTGGCTCAGTGGCCCATCTTCCTGTCCTGGCTTGATGTGTCCTATCTTCCTGTCCCTGCTGACAGAGGCATCAGTGCTTAATTGTCTTTTGTTCATGGCCCTCTCAGAAACTGCTTGCTCAGTCTCAGGAAAACTGATCTTGAGGCCTGATCTCTGAGAGAAGACTGAGTAGCCTGTAACAGTGTCTGCTTGGTCCTTTTATTATAACCTAACCTGTTTATCTTTATCTACATTTTGCCTCAGGGCTTTTTACCTTTCTTTCCTTCTGTATATCTTACTTTCACTGCTTCCTTCTGTATATGCTCACTTCCTTCTGTATATGTTACTTCCTTCTGTATATGCTCACTTCCTTCTGTATATGCTTACTTCCTTCTGTATCACTGTATATGTGGGTATATGCTTACACTTCCTTCTGTATATGCTTACTTCCTTCTGTATATGGTACTTGTATATGGTATATGCGTATATCACTTCCTTCTGTATATGTTCACTTCCTTCTGTATATGCTCACTTCCTTCTGCTTCACTGCTCACTGGCTCACTTCCTTCTGTACTGCTTCCTTCTGTATATGGGCTGCTGCTTCCTTCTGTATATGATCACTTCCTTCTGTATATGGATGCTTTCACTGACTGACTGGCAGCTGCCTGGCTTGTGGCCCCAGGTATGTCTCTCTGTCTTGTTCGTTCTCTCCTTCTTGTCTCTCATTCTCTTCTTTCCTCCTACTTATTCTTTCTGCCTGTCAACCCCACCTATCCCTCTCCTGCCTAGCTATTGGCCATTCAGCTTTTTATTAGACCAATCAGGTGCCTTAGGCAGGCAAGGTGAAACAAATGCAACACATCTTTACATAATTCAACACACATCCTTACATCATTAAACAAATTTAGCATAAACAAATAAATGTAACACATCTTTGCATAGTTAAAATAATTTCCACAACATTTCTTTGTTCAAATAAATCATCTCACTGGTGGACACACAGACTAGAAGGAGCTGGTATTAGCTGTGAATATTTGCACAAGACTTCCTATTCCTGGGGAAATAAGGCCAGTGGGGGTGAGGGATGGTGAACCTTCATACCTGATTTCACTGGATCCTTTTCTGAGTCTGAAGATGCAGAAGGAACTCTCTCCTTTTGCACATTCTGTGAAGAGGAAACTCCCCCTCCTCCGCCTCTTTATTAGACTTTAAAAAAATAACGAAGTTCTGTATTTTCAGAGCCAGGTTCTGAAATGTCATTCATTAACATTAAAAATAGAATGCCAAGGGGTGGGGCTTAATTTTAGAAACAGAAAATGGAGTGTTTGGATTTGACTTGGTAAAATGGAAATCGTCTGCTGTCTCCCAAAAAGGCAGTCTGATGGCGACAAGACTTCCACCAGAGCCGAGGGTCGGACCCCTCAACTGTTGTACAGCCTGCTGATGAGCCAGAACAGTCTCTGGATAAAGGGCTTCAGACGCATGCCCATTTGATGGGAAGATGTTTGAAGGTGTTGTGCAACAAAACAAAAGAAAACACAGAAAAAGAGAGAGAAATAAGCCAGCAAACAGCTAAGCAAAGCCACAAAGCAAGAAGTTTTGGTCTGATTTAATGAGTGGAGAGATGAAAAGTCGCCAGTGGAGATTGGTGGCAATTGGGATGCCCCTAGGTAAGAAAGGAAGCCTGGAGAAGGATGGTAGGGACAGAATGATGCAAAGAAACATCTGGAAAATGGTAGAAATGTTATAAAGGGAAATGGCCCAAAGATACAATAAAACAGGAGCAAAAAAAAAAAATACCACACAAAACAAAATTTTAAAAACCATCAGAAGGAGCGAGCCCAGAGGTGGTAGCAGAGGCAGGTGGATCTCTATGAGTTTGAGGCCAGCCTGGTCTACAGAGTAAATTCCAAGACAGCGAGGAATGTTACACAGAGAAACCTTGTCTCACAAAAACAAAAACAAAAACCCACCGCCAACAAAACAAGAAGGAAATCCCTACCATTTAAGACAAATGGAAGCTCAGTGCCCTTTGTCTCTAGTGTGAGGTTTAGTCTGGGCGGGGGGCGGGGGGGTTGATGTGGTGAGACACCTGGGGGGTGAACAGTTTGCATGGTTGAGGAAGTTTCTGGGAGCCAGACTCAGGTCCCTAGTCATTGTCTGATGAGCTCTGAGAACTCGCAGGTTCTTCAGGAAAAGGAAGGAAAGCTGAAGGCAGCTAGCTTTACAGTAAGCCTGCAGGGTAAGGGTGCGATTCTCCTGGGAGGAGGAGAAGCTGACCCCACACCAGTCCTGGAGGCACCTGCAGAAGGTGGGGATGTGCCCAAAGTCTGCGTGAAGATGTATCTGGTCCCTTCACAGCAGAGAGACTATAAAGCTCGTGCGCGTTCCCTCCACAGCAGCGCGCAACCGCCTAGTGCTGGTGAGTGATAATTTTTTTGCCACCTGAAGGCCTCTCCATGGATGCAACAATCCAAATCAGACCAAATTAGGAAAAGGCCCTGTTTAATGGGTAAAGCATTCCGGGTGATTCCCCAGCCCGCAGAGAGGAGACAGGGACGAGAGACCGGAAGAACCACGCGTCTGTTTTCTGGGATGCAGCTTAATAACCCTGTGGGAGTGATCTTGAGCCTCTCTGGGGGAGGAGCTGTGTTTGGCGGGCTTTGAACAGGCGGGTTTAGGAAAAGAGATAGGGGAGGGGAGTTGAGGTGAATCTTCCATCAGACTCCTTCCAAACATTCCAGACTCTTTGGTTATAGGGATGCCAGGGTGCCAGGGGTTTGGTAAAGATGCGGAGCCCCAACACAAGACAGTGATGGAGCTCGTGTGCTGGAAGAAATTCTGAAAAAGACGCTGCCATCCCTCCACCAAACACCTTGTTCTTCCTTCAACATCCTCTCCACAGCTCTTTACACTCATGTAGACCCCGGGAGTTCTGGGAGAGCCGAGTGGATTCAAGGGAAACCACATCTACATTTGGGTCAAAAGGTTCTTTGACAGGAAACAAACAGACCCACTTTTGGAAATGACTGCTCATTCCCTCTCTGGTCTGGGAGTGTTGAGCATCTTGAGTGTTCGACTTTCTGAAGGGGGAAAATGTTATTTTCAAAGAAAGCACTAGATGGCACTTTTGATGTGTTCAATAGTTGCCTTAGCTCCTTTTTGGAGAATGTTTGATGTGGGGGGGATGCAATAAATATTAAAATGGGAAAATCATCATTACAATAATGAAGATCAGTATCTTATGATTGTGTTTACTGTGTTACTATGTATGAGCGATATCTTTATGCAGTGTTTGCATTTAAAATCTCGGCTTCACTTTATGAGAACTGCAAGAGGGAACTAACATCTCTATAATATATGGAGACCCTTCATCACTAAAATAATAAAATGAAAATAATGTTTGATTTATAAGCAGATTCACTACAGGGTTGTTGTGTTTTTAATGGTTGCCCTCCTCCACTCTCAATATTTCAATTTGCAAAAATGAGGTACAAAATATGTTTCCAATGCCCATCTACCATATAAAGCAAAATAAGTTATCATTAATTTAAAATAAAGCATTGCACCTTAAAGAATGTCTGGGTACTATTAACCAAAAAAAGGGGGAGGGAAGAGGAGAGGAGGAGAGGGGAAGGGAAGAAAAGGGAAACAGCAGATGTCTCCTGAGTTTCACCATTTCAGCACTAACAAAGACTTGAGGCAGATATATCCTTTTGTGTAGTTCAGTAGTCAATTCACTAGGCCAGTTGCTTAATGATCTCACAGTCCCACTTTAATGTAGGGACTGTAAGCCTTTAACACAAACGCAGGTTGAAACAGTTCCTATTTAAAGTACAAAATGTTGCCAGATACCATGGCAACAAGTGGAGCCTGCAGCCGGCATTGTGGCATCTTGCCTCTACCTGTCAGGGAGCCTTCAGAGTAAGAGTCACGGCAGAGTTAGAGACTCCAGTGGCTCTCGCTTTCCTCGCCTTATTTTCCCTGTGTCTCATTTTGTGGTGTTTGTTCCTTATTTTAAATGCACTTTTCTGGCCGTAGCTTTGTAGGCTGATTCAACACAATGGAATTCTTTGGGAACAAGATGGGTTATAAATACATTAACAATTGTGCTAATATGGTGGTTTGTGATTGCGTTCATTTGTAGGTCTGGGATGACATGGACATCCTGAAAGCCGTGTCTCATGTAATAGTAAACTCAAGGTGTCAGAACTCGGAGCTAAATAGCAAAACAGCGACAATGAAACCATCTTAGATCTGAGTTAAGTCCGTAGTCTGGATACAGGTGATAGAAATGAGTTCTGGATAACTTAAGCACAAAGGGACTTCAGGGATGCACTAGCCGGGAAGTCACAGGAGAGATAGGAGCCTGGGGCCAAGGCTGGACACCCCTGAATTCCAGGCAGCAAGAGCAGCTCCAGGATCCTGTCTAGGCACTGCTTTCCCGTGTCCTCACCTTGTGTGCCTCTCCTCAGGAGGAAGGCTTTGGCCGTCCAGATTCTTCTGAAAAAGACCAATTGGCCCTCACTCTGTGGGACCTTTCTTACACTAAATAGTGAAGTCACTTCAGTGTGTTCTGTTTATTCACAGATTTAGAGTCCTCCAATTATGGGGAATTTATTATGAAATAAAAGGGCATTGTAACACGAATTCTAACATGTCTCTTAATTAAAAACAAAAACAAAAAATGGGGCCAGATATTGGGGTAAATGCTGAAAGATCAGAGAGACAAAGGAACAAGGCAACTCCATGAATCCTCTGACTGAAATTCTGAGTCCTCACCCGAAAGGCTCTCCAGCCGAAAAGCTTTAGTTCCTGTCTCCTCGCGCCTTATATACCTTCCTCTGCCCAGCCGTATCACTTCCTTCTTAGTGCTGGGATTAAAAGCGTGTGTGCTTCTCAAGCAAAAGCATGAGATCTCAAGTGCCGGGATTAAAGATGTGGGCCACCACTGCCTGGCTCTGTTTCTCTCCTGGACTGAGTCAATCTCATGTAGTCTAGGGTGGCTTTGAACTCACAGAGATCCAGATCTGCCTCCTGAGTGCTAGGATTAAAGGTGCATGCCACCACTGTCTGGCCTCTATGTTTAATCTAGTGGCTTGTTCTGTTCTCTGATCTTCAGGCCAATTTTATTAGGGTACACAATCTATCACCACAAGGCATCTCTTGAAAGGTTGCCAAACTTAAAACAAATTATAAAAAGGAACAACCCAGAAGTTCCACCGTCTTAAGTTGTGTAAGATGCAACTCAGTAACTGTAGGGTGAGAAATCCCAATTTACAGACTCATCCAGTCTATCTGTAAAGGGGGAGGGGAATTGAAAGCCACTGAAAGACCTTTTGGGAGTTCTATTACCCTAAAAACAGCCACGGGCACCAGAACAGCAAGGGTAGGTTGCATGCTTCTGGGTTGTACTGCCAGACCCACACCCTGAAAAGACTCAGAACTTCGATGTGGTTTTGTCTGGCAAGAGTTAACCACAGATGTACTTAGTCAAGGTTCAAGACGAGCTCTTGCCATGTCAAGTGAGGGGGGAACTGCAAATCCAGTGTGTGTCTGGGAAGAGACAACAGCACACACAGAGACACACAGGGCTACATGAAGATGGGAGCAGGGGCTGGAGCAAGTTATGTCTAAGCTAAGGAGTACCAAGGATGGCGGGCAGCCACTGGAAGCTAGGAGGAATGTGCGTTGCTATTTCCCTAAGAGTCTCCAGAGTAACTCACCCTGTTCACACTGGTTTTGGACTTCCGGCCTCCTGGGTGGTAAGAGAATATGTAACTTTTAAGCTACTCAGTCTGTGGATCTTTGTTATGGTCGTCCTTGGAAACAACTGTTAAGAGGTTTCCTTGTGTAACCTCTAACTGGTAAAGCCATGCAAGTAGGCACTTGGGGCCTTAGTAGGTTTTATGTTGCTATAACCAAACACTTGAATCTTGGGGAAGTCTGTCTGGAGTGAGAGGTAAAATAGAGAGGAGAGAGATGAGCTCTGAGTCATGAGGAGACATTCGTGACCTGGGGGAAGAACATTCCAAGTAGTGGAAACTCAGAGGACCAGAGTGAAGCCTGAGAAGGGAAGGAGCCAAGCTGAGATTTAAAGAGAGACAGGTTATTGTGTGCAGGTAGAGGATGATAAGTAAGAGAGCAGACATCTTATCTAGTTAAACATGATGTCAGTATTATTGTTCAGGCAAAAGGGGAAGTGAGGTACAGGGTGCTTCAGCAAGATGACAGGAGATGAGATGCATTTTGTGGGGCTGTGGAGAAGTGGGTAGTTCTGGCTATGTGTGAGGCAGGACTAGTAAGTGTTAGATATGCACCCACCCTCTCTTGGTTCATTGTTATTCAAGATTTTATTAAAGCAACACACACAGGCATGCACACATACCCTTCTTGCTTAGGTCCATGAGCATCGCACTGGACAGAGAAACTGCCGTCATGTGCTTCTAACACAGACTCACAGTGCCTCCTAATACAGATAGGAAATGTAAGAAAGAAAGACCCAGTGCAGTGAACACGGGATGTGAGCTGGAGGTGGGTCTTTGAAGATACATAGGGTTGAAGAGTCGCGTTCCAGGTTGGATAAAGAAAGCCTGAATCAAACAGAAAGGTGGATGAGGAATGTGCAATATTTAGACGAAGGAGCTCATCTGCATGGATTACAGCATGAATGTAAAGTGAAAATGCCAATGAAGTTAGCTCAGCAAAATGAAGATGGATGATAGAGGGCTTTGAAGTCCAAGGTTGTTTGTTTGTCTTCTGAGACAGGGTCTTCCTGAGTAACGTAGGCTAGCTTTGAACACACAGGGATCCGCCTACCTGTGCTTCCTGAGTGCTGGGATTAAAGACACGAACCACAGGCCAGGAGACATTTTCGGGATGGGTGAGAAAGTTTAAGGGGTTTTGCTTTGTTCTGTTCTATTGAGACAAAGTCTCACCCTCGCCCTAGAAGTCACTGTGGAGCCTAGGCTGGCACCCAGCTACGGCAATTCTTCTGCCTCCGTGGAGTATTAGGGTTATAGGTGTGCACTACCACACTGGTTGTAAAATGTTTTACAGACTGTACACATTCTCAGGTTGTCCATTGTATCATGAAAGCAGCCATAGATAATACTCTTAGGAATGAGCATGCTTGTTTCATTTAAACTTTATAAGATAATGAGCAGGCTAGATTTGGGCCTTAGGCTAGACAAGTGAGGTAACCCAATCAACGCGTCGCTAGGGTTATGAAGAAGCCGTGGACAGGCAGTGTGCTTTGTGTGACTCCTTAGTCCATCCCCATGTTTCTTTTCTGCCTCCTTCCTGATTTCCAGGCTTTCCATCTCATACCTACTTCTCTCATCTGAGCAGGGAGGAGAAGGACTCCCAGACCCAGGAGTCATCTCTGAGCCATCAGGCTCTCAGATTCTTCGCACAGCAACTGCTTGCTCAACCCAGTCTCCACAGCTACTACATGGTGCTTCTCAGGCATGTATGTTGATTCAGGGAAGGTGCATGGTCTGATTCGGGTCCTACGTTCACTGGAGTGTCTGGGAAAGAGGTTTTCTCACTTTCTAGAACCATCAAATGGGATACTTTCTTGCCTTTGAGGGCTGGTGTACAGCTGTATGACCTGGGTTTCTGGATTTGTTTTTGCTGTTCCTAGAGAAGCCATGTTCAGAATGAAGCTTGTTTTTGTTTTTGTTTTTTGTTTTGTTTTGTTTGGTGTGTGTGTGTGTGTGTGTGTGTGTGTGTGTGTGTGTGTGTGTGTGTATTTCCCTGAGACAGGGTTTCTCTGTAGCTTTGGAGCCTGTCCTGGACTCACTCTGCAGACCAGGCTGGCCCTGAACTCACAGAGATCCGCCTGTCTCTGCCTCCCAAGTGCTGGGATTAAAGGCATGCGCACCACCGCACTTCTCAGAATGAAGCTTGTAAGACTGAAGGCAGAGCAGAAAATGGCAAAGCTGACAGATTTTTTTTTGCTTGAGCTATTGACTCAAACCAACATACGATGGTCATTTTATTTTGATTTATTTATTTTACTTTATGTGTATGAATGTTTTGCCTGCATTTATGTGCACCACATTTGTGCCTGGTGTCCACCGAGGTCAATAGAGGGCAGTGGACTCTCTGGAACTGAAGTTAAGGTTGGTTGTGAGCTGCCATGTAGATGCTGAGAATTGAACCTTGGTCTTCTGTGAGAGCAACAAGTGCTCTAAACCACAGAGCCGCCTCTCCAGCCCTAAGATGATTAGCTTTAATTATCAATTGACACAATCTATAATCACCTGAGAAGAGGATCTTAATGAGGGATTGCCTAGATCGGGTTGGCCTGTGGATATGTCTGTGGGGACCTATCTTGATTATGTTAATTGATGTGGGAAAACCCAGTCCACTGTGGGTGTCACCATTCCCCAGGTTTGCGTCCTGAAATATTATGAATGGAGAAAGTGAGCTGAGTAGTATGCATACATGCATTAATTCTATCTCTGCTCTTGATTATTGGATGTGACTGGCTGTTCCAAGTTCCTGCCTTGATTTCTCTTTAGGGGTGGACTATAACCCCTATCTTTCTCTCTTAATGTTGCCTTTACCAGAGTATTTCATCACAGCAACAGAAACAAAACTGAAACTCAGCCTCAGGGCTGAGCTGCCTCAGTGGTTAAAGTGATCACCATACAAGCGCGAGGACTGGAGTGAGTGGTTGTGGCGGCCTGTCTGTCATCCCAGCCTCTGAAGGCAGAGACGGGGGATCCCTAGAGCAAGCTGGCTAGCAAGACTAGACATATTAGCAATCTTTGTGTTTGACGGAGGGGCCTTAGTTTAGTGAATGAGGTAAAAGAGTAATGGAGGTTTATTCCTAACATAAAGTGCAGCCTAAACATGCACACGGACACACATGCACAAAAAAATGCATAAACACACACACACAAAAGGAAAACAAACATAACCCTAACATCTATCCTACCTTGGACTTTCAGTTCTGTTAAGAGTTTTCTATTACTTCAAAATTAAATATTCCACTATCCCTGCAAAATAATACAGAGTGAGCAGACGGGGAGCTGGTGAAGACTAACTAGGTCTGAAGCGATAAAGGCTGACAGTGAGAAGAGAAAGAGTCGGACGGTCTGAATCATCAGAAAAGGCGACTTCATGTGGGAGGCTGCCCTGCATCACTCCGGCCAGCATTTCCACACTGAAAATGAAAGGAACAGGGAAGTGGAGTCCACCCACAAGCAAATCTGTGTAAGAGTCAACCCAAAATGTCAAAAACAAAACAAACAGTTCCCTGGGGCTTATGCAATCCTAGCCCAACAGATGACCTCACACTTGCAAGGAAAGACGTGGACTAGCTTACCACAAAGTCTATAACCAATTCCAGAAAACACCCTGTAAAACTGGAAGAATACGGAAAAGGGAAAGAATAAATGTCTGTGAGGATAGGATGAGTGGGGAGAACTTGCTGGGTGTAGCTTGGCATGGAGGTGGGAATAGATTAAGAATAGAAAGGGGGGGTACCTGGATGATGGACCGTCAAACTCTTCTTAGAGGCCAAGGTAGGACTGATTGACGTGAGCCAGTCCATTGATGTGAAACTTCTGAGAATCCCGGGGGGCAACCCTGCAGGGGTCATTGTAGCTAGAGTTTTCCTGCCTTGCCCACAGTCAGGACAAATCTCTGTCACCCGCCAGTCCCACAGCCGCTCAGACCCAATCAAGTAAACACAGAGACTTATATTGCTTACAAACTGTATGGCCATGGCAGGCTTCTTGCTAACTGTTCTTATAGCTTAAATTAATCCATTTCCATAAGTCTATACCTTGCCACGTGGCTGGTGGCTTACCGGCGTCTTCACATGCTGCTGGTCATGGCAGCAGCTGCAGTGTCTCTCTGCCTCAGCCTTCCGCTTCCCAGAATTCTCCTCTCTCCTTGTCCCACCTACTTCCTGCCTGGCCACTGGCCAATCAGTGTTTTATTTATTGACCAATCAGAGCAATTTGACATACAGACCATCCCACAGCAGGTCATAGATGAGAGCTGCTGGAGGAAAGGCCAGCCAGAGTTCGTGCAGACTCGCTGAGGTTCCTCAAACTGCACTGATCGGGAAGATGAGGACTATTGGAAAGAAGAGTGAAAATAGAAAAGGAGAGGTGTTGGAAGAAGGACGGGGCAACTGTGGAAAGGAAGAAGTCCGGGACCGTGAGAAGAAAGCCAAGTGTGATTTCCAAAGGAAGTGAGGAAGATTCACATGCAAAGGAAGGCCATTTCTCAGGGATGCAGGGGTCGGTAGGGGCACCGTGATGGAGAGGACCTAATTTTCTGCATGTTTGTCTGTTAGCATTCAGGCATCTGTACTGGCCTGTCCTTAGGGTCCTGACAGAATACATGCTCAGCTGCACCACTAAGAGCACCCCCTGTGCGCTTTCCCTACATTCCCGCGTCTCTTTCTCTTCCACAGCACTTGTCTCCAGGGACCAGTCTCTGCCCCCTTCTCTGCTCCCTTCTCTGCTCCCTTCTCTGCCTCTTCTCTTCTTCCTCTTCTTCTCTCCTCAGCTCCTGTCTCCCCAATAAACCATCCACATGAGTTCCGTTGTATGGTGTAACTTTCTGCGGCCCCTTGGCTCCAACAAGCCAAGATCGCCTTCCAGGGTTTTTAAATAAATTGTAACACTGTCTCCATTATATATCCAATTAAACAAAGTGTTACTTTTAAATTATCTCAACCAGGTGATAGGCTATTATTGTTATCTTCAAGTTAAGAAACAGGAGGTAACACGGAGTTTCCTGAGTTTCCTAAGTTTAGAGTATCTCAAATGTCATAATGAAGAACTGTGGACAGAAAAGGATGAAAACAAGAAAATTTCAAATGTGAAAAAGTTAGGAAGAACAAAGGTGGCTGGCAGTAAGCTTGACATAACTTCCTGCTTTGAACTTCTGAGCACAAAGCAATGAGAGGTGAGACATTAAAAAGGGCAGCTGGAGACGCCTGGTTCCTTTCAACAAATAAGGGAGGAGCTTGGAGGGTTCCACCATAATCGAGGGCAGGGCGGGTGGGGGGATGAATAGACCAAAAAATCAACAACTTCACTAGATCTATCAGAGAAGCAGAGTGCTGCCCCTGAAACAGAAGAGACAGACAGGTGGAGACAGAAAACGGCTTACAAAGACAGAAACCGTTGATGTGTGTGATACGTCTCCAGAGCTTGTGAACTTACAGTGCATCGTGTCTCAGGAGAAACACTCAAAGTGGATGTGTGATGAAATCAGTACCTTGAGATGGAGAGTGTTTGGGATCACCCAGGTGAACCCAACCTAATCAGTGAAAGCGGAGAAAAGGTCCAGACTGCGGTCACAGGAACATGATTCCGTGGAAGCAAAGCCACGGAGGCGCAGCATGGCTGGTTTTGAAAATTGAGGAAGAGGGTCACAGGCCAAGGACTGTGGGTGGCCCCAACCCTGGGCGCAATGCTTCCCAAAACCTTGGGAAGAAACCAGCCCTGCTCGCACTTCGTCTTTAACCCAGATGTGGGGCTGCTAACTTCCAGAACTGCAAAACGGTAAGTTCATACGGTAATCCATCACATCAATCACAGAAGTTAAACGAACACAATACACAGTATGCCGTAAGATTTTTCTCAGTCCTCCTCATCCCCCAATGCCTACCAAAGAGTCCAGCAGTCCTGAGGAATATATGCGGGCTACCTGAAGCCAGGATCTCTGGAGGATATACATCATCTAGGAATCCTCAGTGGATACTCCACTAGAACTGACAAGTTTTCCAGTAGGCAGATGACCTGTCAGGGGCACATCCTGGCTCCTGGCATAAGATGCGTAAAACTACTGAAGAAGTCCTCAGACTGAGTTTGCCACTCAGGATGCATTGCCTAAGGAATGCAGTGTGCATGCTCAGGACGGAACTGCAACCTGCCACTGCAGTGTCTCACGAGGCTTGCAGGGAAACAGCTTGGGTTGGCTGGGTCCAGGTTTACCTGAAAAGAGGAAACACTGAGCAGTCCACCTGTGGCTGTGAAGAAAGCGGAAGAAAACTCCTGACCCACAATGAAGTCTCCTTCCCTCCCTCCCTCCCTCTCTCTCTTTTTCCCTCCCTTCCTTTCAAAGACAAGGTCTTATAGTTGCTCCATAGCCAATGATGACCCTTGAACTTCTAATCTTCCCGCCTTTACTTCCCAACGGATGAGGTTGTAGATGTATACCACTACACCCGATTTATGCCGTCCTGGGGATAGACCCCAGAGCTTCACGCATGTGAGGCCAACATTCTAGCAGATGAGCTACATCCGCAGCTGCTCAATTCTCAATGCTGCTCCGGGCACTTCTGTGGTGGCCAGCACTCTGTGACGGGTGGGATCTAGATGGCCTGAGACCTTTCAGATCATAAACCGTGCCTCCATGCAGAACGCTGCTACAAAGGGTTTCAGAGGACTCAGGGGTCTGGAATCCACGATCTTAGGGCAGTGGATTCTGGGCTATTCCCTTGTGGCTAGATTGGCAGGAATATGTATTTTTTTTCTTTTTTCTGCAGAAGCTTACTTGGAGAAACAGGTTACTGAGGCAGGGAAGAGTCACCTGCCATTTGCCAGCAGCCAAGGCAGCCCTTTCCATCCCTCATTCAGGCCTCTTCCCATGCCCTTCCTCTGGGAGGGGTGGAATGGAGCTTCTTATAGTGGGGAGAAGGGAAGGGTGCTGGGAAGAAATCATCACTTGGGCCTACCCAGCTACCAGTCACTTGGAAAGAGGAAAACAGGCCCAACACAAGGCTGGGTATCGAGCACAGGTGGTCTCGCTTCCAGGAAGATGGCTCTTTTGCTAAGATGACTGTGGGTCAGATGGTTGGAGCAGCTGGAGAGAGAGTACTGTGAGCCTGGCAGTGCTGGTCTGGGATGGTCTCCAGAAGGCAGCAGCTGGAAACTTATGGCTGGCAGCTGATTTTTGCCTGCTTGAGAGGGGGCTGAGGAGCTGACACAGAGGCCTTCTGATTCTGATGGGTTAGAGCACAGTGCACAATCGAGCCACGTCAATAGCAGGTGGACACAACAGGGGATCTGAAGCGACCCTTGGGGGCAGGTAAAAGATGGCAGGGTTAAATGATCACAAAGCTTTTAAAGACCTGGAGCCCCAAATCCAACGACTAGCTCCAAATTTGAGCCAAGAACTGGGGAGAGCAGGTGGATATGAGAAGCTATGGAAACTCCTTCCAGGAATTTCATCCAAAGATTTCTTTCTGTGAGACAGTTGGTTTTCCATTAGACCTAAAATGGAACTGTGGAGTGACTTGTACAAGGGCATCTTCAAGGCCCTGACAGACATTATAAGCACTGTACTAGACATTTGACAAACATGTAAGTCACCTACCCATAGTGGAAGCCTTTGGGTCACACATGCTATCGGCCTTGTCTTTCCAGTACGGGAGAAAATATGTTGACTTTAAGATAACGTGTATTTCCACTCTATTACCTTCCTTGAATACCTTTTGTTGGTTTTTAAATCTCTTTGTACTTGATTTTCTGTTGTGGGCCTTTGATGTTGATTATATCAGGAGTCCCTGAAGTGGCCCCAGGGTCTAGAACGGGCTAGAGTGACAGATGGGAATTTGAACAATGGCACCAAGTATAACAATTTTAAAAGGCACAACTTTTAAGGGGAAAAAATGTAAGTGAAGGCTGTCATACACACCATACAGAAAGGATTTCTTACATAAAACAACAAAAACACAAGCCACAAAGGAGAAGATTAGCCAAGAGCCATATTTTAGAAGAAAAAAAAATCTCTGGGGAAAAATAAGCGGAATTATAACTATTTCTTAGAAGCCAGCGTTTTAAGAAATGGTGAAATGATTGCCTGGAGTCTGCTGCATAACCCACAGTACACCCCACAGATCAGAAAATTACTCCACCCAGTTGCGCCTGTAACATGGACTTTCGGAGTGGGATGTAGAAATGGCACCACACTGAAGACATGCTCTAGACCTACAAAAAGTATGGACAGTAGTTGTTTTGTTTTGCTTTTCCACACAAAGGAGAAGCCAAAAAGAACTAGCAACAGCCACTGATAAGGAGTTCTGAAGGAAGATACTAGATTCAGTGTGCCCTCTTCCTATCCTGACAATATGTTTCTCCCCGAGAGAGTCTAATGTCCTAGAAAAACCTTCTGCCTTCTTCTTATACAAATAGTCCTGCTTGCTCATGAGCATGTTTGTAATTTCTAGAACCTGCATTAGAAGCATCTGTAGAGGCTGAAGTATACTGTATAAAACTATATACATGTACATAATATGTATGTATATACACATATCACATCCTAGACATGATGTCAATGACATTGATTTAGAAAGTCTGCCTGGGGCCCTGACATGTATATTTTTTGGGGGAATTATGTTCTACAAGTGATCTTGGTCTGAAGGCTTGGATGAGAACCAGCAGGACAGATTTTAGATTTCTGGCTGTGATTACAGAGTCCTCAATCCTATGATTGCTCACCACCACCACCACTATGTTCTTCTTTATCTTCATTCATTTGACTAGGTGTTGATTAAACCAACACACTGGAAATGTTCTGAACAAGTCATGTGGGGAATGGGTAACCTGGTTGTACCAAATTACTACCAGCATGTAACAATAACGAAATAAGAAAACTGAGATGCTGGGAACAAAGGAAGCCCTGAGTGAGTGAAGTTCTGAGTATATTGTAGACATGGGCCACAACGAGGGCCCATGGGAAATTGGCAAAGCCTTTCCCCATATGGGTCAAGCTCAAAATTGGTAAAGCCTTCTTCTTCTAGACCAAGTATGAGTGTTTATGAACAATTGATCAATGTATGCGAAGACTAGCAACTGCAGCTTCTTCCTGCCAGATGTTTATAGTCTGAGACTGCTTGTCTACAGACGTCTCCTATGGAGACCGACCACACCAGCTATAAGTAATAAACACCATGAAGCTCCAGGTTGCCTGCCACAGTAGGTTCTCTCCCTCAGAGTGCACACACCTGACCCCGGCTTTTCTGTATGTGTACCTGTGTGTCTATAATTTCTTCATTCCCTCGATGTCCCTAGTCAGGGTTCCAGACCCAAGCCTTGGGCGTCACAGCACTGAGACATATGAAAAGACACCGAGAAAGAAGACAATGATAGAAAAACTGCAAGCTCACCAGGGCTGAGATGTATGGAGGAAACAACGGAAGTGCTGTTTGTTTGCTAAAGCCGTCCCCACAAGCGTGATCTAAGCCCCGCCCCAGCGATCTGTCCACAGCAGCTTCCTGTGAGTAGATTAGCTCCAGTGAGACTGTCCCAAAGCCCTTCTTTCCCTTTCCAAAAGCTGAGGAGACAGGCTTCTCTTGAGTTGTTCTGTAATTATTTTCAATGATGTGCCCTATCACTTGAAGTGTCTAGCTAGTTCCATGAAAACGCTCTTCTCCTGTCTCCTCATAGGCTAGGCACCCTGTCGTGGAAGTCATGCTCTGCTCCTTCCTGGCTTCGCACTTCCAACAGGAGCAGAGGGATGGTAGATAGACTAGGAAAGCGGCAGTTCTCTCTGAACTCAGAAACCTCACACTGAACAGGTAAAGGGAAAGAGGACATCTCCATTTTATGTTATGTTATGTTATGTTATTTTTGCAGTCTCTGCTTGTGGTTTGAAGACAAATAGTTCCCCAATTCTCACCATAACATGAGTGACAAGCTTCCAAAATATGCACAGATGGAATGCCCCCTTCCAGTTATCGGTCTACCTCAAGCCTCTAGCACCTTTCTCAGACCGTATGTAGAGTTGGATAAGATTATATGCAACTAGAGGTTGAGGTGAGTTCCAGGACAGGAGGTGTGGCTGTGATCGCAGATGAGCGTCAGTGACCCTTCCCCTCCCTCCTTCCACCAGCTCAACATTGTGAGGGGTTGGGTCATCACATCTTCTCTGATTTTGAGACAGCCATGTCATACCCAGAGAACAGATTTATTCATCATATGTTTTCTGTGTCACAGCCCATGATGAGTTCTCATTCATTGTTTCAGCTATTGTGAGTTCCAAAAAAACATCTGGTTATTCTTCTGCCAAACCGAGAGTCAAGTCTGGATAACTCCCACTCTGCTACTTTCGTTTACAGTGAAGGAGGCAGCCATGAAAGAGCAGGTGTTTCCGTTTCTAAGTGACTCTAAATACAGAGCATTCACAGTCTTGTCTAGGTTGGATCTAGCCCACGAGTCAGAATGCAGCAAGTATTTATCAAGTGCCTATTGGATGGCAAGTGTTGTCATGGTGAGAGCGATGTGGATACATCTACCTGAAAGAGAAGGGCCTGCCCCTTCTAGCAGAGGAGACGGACCCCCTAAAATATATTCTTGACATTCTGGTTTTATTTATTTTTTGTTTGTTTGTTTTTTGGTTTTTTCAAGACAAGGTTTCTCTATGTGTGGCCTTGGCTGTCCTGGACCTCACTCTGTAGACCAGGCTGGCCTCAAACTCACAGAGATCTGTCTGCCTCTGCCTCCCGAGTGCTGGGAATAAAGGTGTGCGCCACCACTGCCCAGCGACATTGATGTCTTAATTAGGTGATACTGGGGTTTAAGTAAGGTGAGCTGAGGTTTGAAATCTCCCTCTCTCCCTCCTTCCTTCCTTCCCCGTGGCATTTACTGAGCAGTTCTACCTAGAAGCTGCCAAATAAAAACTAAAAAACAATCTCGCTCCAAAGTAAAGGTTAAACCTGAAGTTTCCTCCACTGCTGCTTACTGGCTAGTTTTAGTATTTGACCTTGGACACCATCCAAATTTAAATATGCTTTTCGGATCCTTTTAAAACTGCCCGTTTAACTAGTCAGTAAGCCCCCTTACAGGCTAGAAGAGGAGACAAGTGCTTTTCTTTCTTTTTCATAGTCTTTCAAAATAAAGTGGTCAAAAGAAAACCACAAATATGGAGAAGCTAAATCTTGAAACAGATCGTCTGTGCCCCCAAGGTTCTATTTTATGGTTTCTGCATCCTGTCTTATCTGATTCACTGATTTTACTTGTAATTTCACAATGCAGCTTTGTTTTTATAGTTTTTCTGCTCGACTTCTTCAATTCTGGTCCAGACAATGGCCCCTGTTATTTATCCATATTTAAACCTTACCTTTGCTCAATAACAAAATCAGTAGCCAGGTGAGATGGTCAGGCTCTGCCTCCTCTCACTGCTTTTGTGTGAGTATTTCAGTACCAGCTTGAAAGGGAGAGGGGAAAATAACCTTAGGTGCTTGTCAAAGCACACACACCTGTAAGCATAGGCAAAGATAATTTTCAGGGCCTTAAAATGCCCTGAAATTAAGTTGAGTTACAGTATTTACACCAAAGAAGTAAGCCATTTAGATGAATATTAAAATTCGGCTACAAAATTAAGCCAAGTGGAAAGCAGGGAAAAATAAAAAACCGGTTACTGAAATGAAACAGCCACATGACAGTTCTTTATAGCAATGAACTCACATTGAATAGAACACTTCAACCTTCTGGCTAGCTGGTAGGCAAGGTAGGCAATTGTAATTTATCCAGCCATCCCAAAGCTTTTTATAGGATGCCTATCAGATGCCACAGAAAGCACTAGTCTAAGCTCTAAGGATAAGAGATTAACAAACACAGGCCTTTGCCTTCTCTACGTTTATGTACTGCACTGTGCCAATGCTCTTACATTGTTCTAGTTTATGGTGGGTTTTTCACACTTACCTGTTTTTAACAAATAGTAGTTGAATACAAGAGTTATGACTGAGTCTTGTTCACCATTTCCTTAGAACCAAAATATGTACCTTACAACTTATTGTAGATTTTTGCTCTTTTTTAATTTTCAAAGTCTAATTTTTATTCAGACCGAATGTACAAGCAGAAAAGTGAGAGCTAGCGATAAGCAGACACTGATGTATCGAATTCAAAGTGATGGACTGTTAACATATCCTTTTACATTCATATGTACGTGTGCTGATGCCTTCTGGAGCATTGTCAGCTCACAGGATGGTGAAGGATTTTTCATTCTTTCATCCAGGAGTGGCATATGGGAGTTTTAAAACCAAATATCTAAACTCCCGGGGCCTCAGCTGGAAAGAATAACTTCAAGAAGACCATTACAGATAATGCCTCAAGATTTCAGTTTTAGGTCTAGAACCAATTCACTCCTTGTACCTTCTTCCTCCTTTGAGATAGTTCTTCCTTTCACTTCCAGGTAACGGAAGTTTAGAGCTGGGAAATGCATGAGAGACTCTCTATTCTGATTCCTTCTCTTTATTGCAGTGGATGAGGAAATACTTAACGTTCACTGTCTGCCCTTCTTTACCTTACCAGCAATCAAGTGCTACAGTTCTTCTGAAATGCCTCTCCAGCTTACTCCATTTGTACTGCCATCAGCCCAGAGCAGGTTATCTCCTTCTGTCTTGACTGGTCTCAAAGTCACCATACGGTTGTTCTTACATTTCTCTTCTAACTTCTCCAGAGAAAATCCATAGAGCAGATCACATAGCATTAAATACGCTGACATGTCCCAGTGGGGAAAATGTACCAATCTTGCTGTGTGGTCAAAGGATAAGGTTCAAAACCCAGATAACGTGAGAAATTCCTACAGGTTGGCCCTAACTTACCTTTCTAGACTTATCTTTCAGTAGTCCTCTAATGGTCAAAGTTCATTAAATATTTAGTTTAGCTAATCTTCATATTTTCTAAGCAGAAATCTAGCCTTGAGATAACTGGTTTTTTTTTTTTTTTTTTTTTAGTAGCTAGGTTCATGGTTAAAAGTGAAAAAGACAAAGAGTAAACCAAAAAGAAGTGAGTAGGCTGCATTTTAAAAAAAAGTTTCAATTCTGTTCACCTTCTCTTAAGTTTCATATCCTTAAACCTACTCTTGGCTCATTATGATTTTTCTTAGTAAACTGTATGGTATTGTACTTGTGCACTAAAGTTGGCAAAGCAAGATTTTTTTTTTTAAAGAAATGCTTATAAAGACACTGAGATCAGGCTTTAAATTTGAAATAATTTGGCTCCAGAAAGTTGACTTAATTACAGAGCCTCTTTAGTTTCACACTTTGACTTCAAGACGCCTCGGTAGATTTCTACGAATACTAGTAGATTCCTAAGAGAATATATATGCCCAGAGTTTCCTCCACAATAGAAATAGAAGCAGTCGTCGCTGACAATTTATTCTAAATCAAGCACACAACTTGAAGCTTACATTTTAATCTCTTTTGATTTAGGAGGGTCAAGGTCAGTGCCACTTTGGGAAAGGTAGAAGGCAGGGTTTGGACTCACATCCTTAAGTCCTCGCTTTTTGTACTCTATACTATCAAATGACGAGGCTAACCGAGAGAGGAACTGACAGGATTCCTGGGGGCTGGGGTTACCCGAAAGGATGATAGGCAATCCCTGATTCTGAGCAGGGAAACAACACTGGCAAGCCCCAGCCGGGAAGCCATCTTGTGGGAGGAGGAAAGCCGGAAGTACTCAGCCTGGACGAGGCCTGAGGGCGGGAAAGGGGGTGCGTGGGAGGGCTGGGGGGGACCTGGGGTGGGGGAGCAGGGCGGAGCCGTGTCTCCTGGGCTTGGGGCGGGGCCTGACGGCGGGGTGGAGACCGACAGCTGGGCTCTCCAGGCTAGGGGCGGGGCCTTAGGGTGGGGCCCTAGGGTTGGGCGGGGTGTGTCACTGGAGCTTGGGGGCGGGGCCTGGCGGCGGGGTGGAGCTTCTGCCTCGTGGAGCTCCAGGCCGGAGGCGGGGCCTGGGGCGGGGCCTGCGGCGGGGCGGAGCTGGGTCGCGCGCTTTGGGGGCGGGGTCTCGCGGCAGGGCGGAGACCCGCATCTCCGACCTTCAGGCCAGGGGCGGGGCCTGAGGGCGGGGCGCAGGCGGGGAGGAGGTACCCGGGCCGCAGACGGCCGAGGTAGCTGACAGGGCCGCAGCGGCTCACCCCTCCCTTTCTCGGAACGTGGTTAGGCAGCTGCCGCTGGCACACGCCGCTGGGAAGAGAGGGCTGGGGGCGGGAGATGACGGTGGAGTGCTCGCTGCCTGACCCTCTACGAGCACCGGCTTCCTTCTCCTCGTAGCCCGGGCTGCGGACCTAGCAGGTGAGATGAGCGCCGGGAGCGTGGACCTGCTGGGTTTTACTCCTGTCCCTGCCCCTGGGGTCCGGATCAGTGGGCAGCGCCAGGCTCTGATGTGTGTCCCCGGCCTCGGCCCGTTGCTGCGCCTGTCTGCCTCTGCCCCGCAGCGCCTACGCCTGAAACCTGCGGGAACACTTGGGATGATCCGCGCAGAAGGGGCGATTTGTCCCCTTGGTGCCAGAGCTGCATCCCCAGGGTGCAGAGCGCCCCGTTGCACGTGCGCCTGCCTACCCTGTCATCTGGGACGTCTCACTTTATCCCAAGGTGGCCTCAGTATCTGCCCTTCCTGAGCGCCTCTTCCCAGGTACCTGGTGCTTTGCGCCAAATTTTCTCCCTTCTTTACGGAGCACCTAACGTGACTCCCATGCCCTGACTTTACACTTCCACAGATGCCAGTTGCCCTCGGGGCCATCTATTCGCTTAGGGACTCTGCACTCTTTATCTTGGCGGGCCAAAGTCTGTCCCTTGCAGACAGACAAGGGAAAAAGTCAGTGAATGGGGTGCCTGTTGATGTTTAAGAGTTCTTTTATAGTGCCACACGGCATTAGGTTTTTCTCATGGAGAAAGGATATTGGGTGTTTGAGAAAAGAACAGCCTAAGAGTTTAAAGCTTTCTCTTTCAAGTTAACACTGCACCACGTTTTAACTTAATAGCAATTAACCTACAATTTCAGTGCTTTGGTGATGTTATCTAAGTCAAATATAAAGTGACTAGACCGTTTGATCACTTCATTTTCTGGTGCCTGCCCCAGTGAAGTCACTTTTACAGTGGCGCATCAACTTGTTTGTTCTGTAACAAGCCTTGTTTTTGTAGATTAAAAGGCTGGATGTCATTTTTTTAAAACTTCCTTTCTTGTGGTGCTTGCTCATCTTAAAATGTGCTTTGGAAGCGGTTTTTTTTTCCCTCACGTTTAAAATGGTATGAGATAAAACTTCAGGTTTATTTTTATTTTTTTTCCCTTCCTTATTTTGAAACAATCGCTAGTGTAAGTCCCGACTGGCTTTACTTTGTGGCTGAGGCTGAGTTTGAACTCATCATCTTCCCACCTTTGCCTGCCTAGTGCTGGGATTACAGGTGTGTGATACGATGTCAGGCTAGAAGTCATTTTAATTTTCATTTGCCTTAGGAACTGTTGCTTTTATAACGATGGAAAAATTAAAGGGGCAAGGGCAGATTATTTTTTAAAGTTTTTTTTTTTAATTTTTCAATTAATTGAAAGTTGAACCTGGGTGTTGCTTTACCTATTGGCCATCCCCTTGATGAAGAGGTCTTTGTTCACTGTCAATAGCCACTTAAAACCAAACCAAATTCAACTCTTCTTAGTTGGTGGGTATAAAACAGAGCCTGGTAACTTTGTAACCCGTCCCAAACTGGTAACTTTACAGAGGATCTAGTGCTTCTGTTACTGGGGATCTGTAATGGCAGGTGTGTTTGTAGAACTACTTAGAACTACTTAGGACTCTTTGCTCTGTTACCATTCTAGACATTACCAGTAGGTCCGCAGTCTCTCTGCTCCCATCCCTCACCCTCCGGTTTATTCCTTGACCGTTAGGTTTGTGTTTGTTTCTCTGTCTGTTGAGGCAGGGTCTCAGTGTGTAGCCCCAGCTAGCTTTGAACTTGTGACCGTCGTGCCTCTGTCTTCCAGGGCTGTCTTCCAGCATGGCACACCACCCTTGGTGCTAGGACTGTTGCTGCCATTTCTTGAAGGCCTATTCTGTGATACACTGTGCATGAAATACCCTTTCTGTACAGTATCGCTCCAAGGAGGTTTCTCCACTCATTTTACACAGTTAGGCATGATTAAAGAAACCGACCGAGGGAGGCAAGGTACTTGACCCAAAGAGAGTTGATAAAGGTGAAGCCTCGAAGTCGTCTCTTTTCACTTAACTATTGCTAATTAAGATTGTTGTTTTAAAAAATATACAACTACGCTGTTGTTCTTATGTTGTCCAAATAAGAGGTTGCAAGTTATCCAAGTAAAGAAATATAGGGAACTCTGAAAAAGCATCAGAAGTCTGGGCCAGTTTCTTACCTCCTTTCCCACTCACTACCTTTCTAAGAGCACTTTTCTTAGGGACTCCAGAGTTTAATACTCAAGTCTGATTGTTGATCAGATCCTCTAAGGATGGCCATGTGTAGGTCCAGAACCTGGTTATGTGTCCAGACCAGAATCTAGCTATGTGTCCCGACCAGAACCTCTCTGTGAGTACCAACAGAATCTGGCTATGTATCCCAACCAGAACCTTTCTATGTGTCCCAACCAGAACCTTTCTATGTGTCCCAACCAGAAGCTTTCTATGTGTCCCAACCAGAACCTTTCTATGTGTCCCAACCAGAATCTAGCTATGTGTCCCAACCAGAACTTCTCTATGTGTATCAACATAACCTGGCTATGTGTCCCAACCAATACCTGGCTATGTGTCCCAACCAGAACTTCTTGGTGTACCTTTCAGTATAATTTGGTGCTTATTTGGTAAAACTCAAGTATGTGAACATTGTGGGATTGGTTCCTATTGGCCACTCCTGTTTAATCCTGGTAGAAAAAAAGAAATACTTGTCTTAATCCCAGTTAAATATGGGTTTTTTTAAAGGGTTTGGTTTATAGAGAGCAGCACAGGGACTATTCTCTTATACAACCCTGTGTGTCAGTTGGTGACCTTTGGCTTGTCACCTGGGTCTTTTGAATATGATGTGGGTATTTGAGAATTTAACCAAGCTTTGCAAATTGTAGGAAACACCAGATTTTTTTTCCCCTGTTTTAGGTAAGGTCACTTTAGATGGTAAACCTAGGATGATCACTTACTTAGAAACTGGCATGATTATATTAATTCCAAATTGCTAATAAAAACTGATTCATCTCGGAATTATCTAAAGTTTGTGCTGATTGCGTCTCTGGCAGCAGGAGGAGGGGCCTGTCAGTTGCCACCTTACCACACAGAGCGTGCTCCTCAAAACTTCTTGAACATCTTTATAACGTTTTAGGATGCAGTTTGTGTTTGAGGGGCTGTTACTGCTGTGAGAAACGTTTCTTATTTAGGAAGAGGAATTATCCACGCACGAACTAGATAATACCTAAGAGAGAACTGACCGTGAAAGAAGAGGCTGATTTAAGAACAGGTTGTTATTTAATGAATTTGGTGAAAATTTTAATGAATCAAGTTTTTTTTTTTTCTTTCTTCTCAGTGCTTCCTATGTGCTAGATGTTAGGGACATAGGAGTGTGTAAAGACATGCATGGTCTTTGCTTTTGTGACATTTAAAGTCTGGGAAAGGAGTCAGGCATAAGGCAGTCATTTCAAGGCATTGGGATAAACAAACAGAGAAAAGCAGACTAAAGGGAAGGATCATGATTTTCTCTGAGGAAGAATCATGCCTAACTATGTGATTAAAGAACCCTCACCTGATGAAATGATTCCTGAACCTTATGGTTGAGTTTGGAGAATGGGTAAGTGCTAATTATGTGGGTAGTAATGCAGACGGCAGAGAAAATGTTAGCGTGAAGTACACGTGTAAAGAGGCTGAGGAACTGTAGGCCAGTGCGTGTGCTTACGTAAAAGGAACCAGGAGGAGGCTGGTGGAATGCCACTTCTAAAAATCACTTTTTTCTTTCCTAGGTTTCCTTATACTCCACCAAAAGCTATATTTTGCCTTGGTTAGGTGGTTACTGTGTGCTGGGTGTGATTAGAGCATAAGGACTCCACTGATCTTGCCACTTCACAGACGATAAAGTGAAGCATAAAAAGTTAAGTTTTGGGTTCAAGTTGGTAAGTGACACCCTGTTATGATTCTCCCTTATGCTCAAGCATGGCCACAGGCTAGAAGGGACCTCTGGTTCCAGTGTGGCTCCTTAAACTGTCCCTGAGAACCTCTGGAGTTTCTAGAGAATCTGGGTGTAATCGAGTCCTTTGCAGACACTGGGCCTCCTCCTCTTGTCCACTAGATGGAGGTGGATTGTGGATCCCTGGAGAGAACCACAGGGCATCACTGCTGCTGTGACATCTGTGGATCTTATTTTACTCATGTCTGACACTAAAATAGAATGGTAACATAAATATTTGAAGCTGGCCCACCTTTGAGAGTGAAACGCCTCCCCTACCTCCTCGCCATTGCATTTCCCCCTGGTGGACATTGAAGAGAGTATGAACATTTATTTGGTCATTTAGTATGTAAATAAGTCCAGGTTTGCAACGTTCCATTTCCATCTGAACCCTGGTTGGTCGTAACACTGAATTTTCTTTTCTTTTTTCTTTCTTCCTTTTTTCCCCCCAGAGGCCTTGCTGGAGAGGGAAGAAGATAGAAAATGGATTCTTATATTTCAGCAAAGAACTCAACTCTTGCCGTTAGTGTGAATGAGACTTGGTCTGCAACCGTAACTCATGGATTTAATTCCACCAATGACCCACCTTCAATGTCAATAACAAGGCTCTTCCCGGCCTTGCTAGAATGCTTTGGCATAGTCCTTTGTGGCTACATAGCAGGAAGGGCCAATATCATCACATCAACACAGGCCAAGGGACTGGGGAATTTCGTCTCCAGATTTGCCCTTCCAGCTTTACTCTTCAAAAATATGGTTGTGCTTAATTTTTCCAATGTGGATTGGGCTTTCCTATATAGTATCTTAATTGGCAAAGCCTCTGTGTTTTTCATTGTATGTGTATTAACCTTATTGGTTGCCAGTCCCGAGAGTCGATTTAGCAAAGCTGGACTGTTCCCTATTTTTGCTACACAAAGTAATGACTTTGCATTGGGATATCCTATAGGTAAGTTATTTTTATTCTTCAACTTTAAAAAAATTCAAGCGTTTTATGTGGTAACGTAAGCTTTTGATTTATCTAAGCATTTGTTAGTGACATTCTTATTCTTGTCTCTAGGAAATCATTCATTATTTGTTTACTTGAAACTTTTTTTCACACAATATATTCTGATCACAATTTTCCCCTGCTCCAACTCCTCCTGGACCCTCCCTACCAACCCATCATTTTTTTCTTAAAGCTGTCTGAAATTAGAATATTTTTTCTTTGATTTCAGAGTTTTAAGGATTATTAAATTACCTACCTAAAATAAATGGCCATATTCTAATACCTTAGGGGATAATCTTTCTCATAGTATTCTATTTCTTCTCAATTACCTCATATAAAGAAATATAATTTCTAGAAGGGATCATATTCTGATTTAAATTATGTTTAAAAAATCCTTATGTCCCTATGAAAGTCCTCACCATCTCATGCCTGTAGTGGGGATTTATGGCATTAATAGCTTTCCCACACCATCCTTGTTCTTATGCTCTAGAATATTTAGATTATTTTACATTGAAATTTGTTTATGAGCTTGTTATTTGAATTTTCAGTGTATTTATGTTGAAGTGAAATTCTTGTTTAAGGACAGCAGTGGGGAGGAAACTATTGCTGATTTTACATTTTCTGGTAAAATAATAAACACACTAATTTGGGATGCTGTGGTTTCTTGAGAGGAAATATATTTTGTTTTTCAGAATATACCACCATTCCTAGAAACTACTTTTTAATATTTAAAAATGCAGATTGTATGTATTTTAACCACACACCACAGCATGGGAACTGTTGTGTTTGTGCCTTTTCATTCACTTACTGGAAAGTGCTACGTGGGAAGAGACCTGTGAACAAAGTTCCCAGACATACTGAGTTCATATTTTAATGAAGAAACACAGTTATGGTTGAAACTAAGATCCTATCAAACCTTGTCAGAAGAGTAAGTAAGGGCCGGATGTGAGGAGACAGCCCTGTGGCAGAGTGGTGGGTTAAGGCTTCTCTGATGATGTATCTTTAGAGCAGAGATTCAGTGGAACATTATTACATTGTACAATGGAAACCTGCCAGGAACTCTCAGGCCTCAGTCGTTTTATCCCATCCTCTTCCCACAAGCCATTTCACCACTGGCACGAAAAAGATTGTGGAGAGTCACACTTTTCACCTTTCCTTACTTTAGCCGTGGAAAACTACCAAGGAAATCAAATCGCTCCGAGTAGAGCAGGAGAGTGAAGAGGTCAGCAAGGCTCCAGCTGAGCGTTCTGTAGGGAGACCGTCTGTAGGGAGACCATCTGTAGGTATTCCTTTACGGCCACTAAACTTTAAGGTGACATTACAGAGCAGAAGTTAGTGTTTGTCCATGTCCTTAAGAGACCCGAGAATGTAGTCTGGTCAAGGATGTGTAGGGTAAAGACTCCAGAAGTGTCTTTGTCACCATAGTGTTAAGTATTAAATAAATATTGTTTTTATTTTAGACACGAACTAGATATATAGTGTCAGACTTTTATAGACTAGTGAGCTCATAAAGGGAACTAACATTTGTAACTTTATAGTTTACTGGGGATTTTATTATTTCAATAGGGCAGATATTATCACTTTCAAATAAGGAGACAGGGTTACAGGATTGTTTTAACCTGGGTCACGCAGCTGCCATGTGCCTGAGACCCAACTCTAGGCTTTCTGGTTCCAAATCCCAGGCACTCTCTTGTGCCACACACTTGCATAACAGGCTAAGTAAGTGTTTTAGAAGACCTGACCACCCTCTGTAATTTAGCAGTTTCAGAACAGAATCAGATGTTTTCATCTTTAAATTATGTTGGGGGGGGACAGGGGGCGGGGCTAGAGAGGTGGCTTAGTAAGAGTGTGTTGATAAAGCAAGAGGACCTGAGTTCAAACCCCCAGCATCCACGCAAAGACCAGGCGTGAGGGCTTTAGCTTCCTGAGGCCCCCTCTGCCTTGTGAAAGGTCTTCCACTCCATGTGCTTGCTTTATGTGTGTGTTCCCTCGCCCTCAATAAAAGCCATTTTTTACCAGCTTGAAGGAAAAAAAAAAGAAAGTCAGGGACAGGCCTTTCCTACCTCTAGCCCCAGTGCTGGGAGGTAGGGACAGCTGGACCCTGGAACTCACTGGCCAGTCAGCCTAACTGAAACGAGCTTCGGGTTCAGTGAGAGAGCCATCTCTAAAATACGGTGGAGAGATGGAGAAAGACTCCAGGCCTCCTTCTCTTGTCTCTGGATGCACACACAGATGCATGAACCCACAAAGGGGAAGAAAGAGCAGGTATGGAAAACAGCTATTGGATGAATTACTTTTCCTACTAAGACACTTTCCAAATTTAAAGTATATATACCCAGCCATTTCATCACCGTTTTTCTTACGTCCACATTATGTCAGTAAATGTGGTAATGATAATCAAGCTCCTTAGTGGTATAAACCCAAATTTCCTTGATGAATGTGTTGTGCAATTTGGGGTTATAATTTCTGTTATTTGTTTTACTCACAGACAGTAACTCTCGTAATACCAGGCTGTAGACTATAGCTTTATTAGAAACCGGTCCTATAGACAGGTTTCTCATCTACTTGTAAAATGGAAGATGTGTTCAGAACATTATGTCATGTGTCTGCTCCCTAGTGGGTTACTCGTTAGTGCAGTATCCATCTGTCCTCCGCTCTTGTGCATGGTGAGCAGAGAAGACAGTCTCTGGGAAGACCTTTCTTTTGGGTTTTCACAACTTCTCCTAGGAATTCCCACTGTCGTTCAGAGAGCAGTATTGATAATGAATTAGAAGAAACATCCTTCTTAGGGCTGCATGTGCTCCTCATCTGCCCAGTTTACAGGTGACTTGGGAAATGTTGGCATGGAGAGAAGACAGATAAGTTAGGGAATGAAGAAAAAGATGACTATGTATCTTTTCTGTATACTATGACTATAGTATATAGAAAATAAATCATGTTATATTACTATGTAGCTTTTACATTAAATTCAAGTGAATTACAGACTAAAAAGAGTCTCCTGTCTTTTAGAACAATTCTCTTCAAAGGTGCTTTTAAAAAATCCAGGTGTGAGAAGAAACCAAGAGTCTATCTACCAAGGTGACATGCCGATTCCAGCAGATCAGAATGGCTCCCTGCCTCTGTCATTAAAAGATACTAATAGGGCATAGTTAAGTCCTATAATTTATTCTTCAAACAATGCTGATAGCATAAGTGCCCTGACTAATCATAATTATGCTCCAGTGCTTGAGCTGTAAACACAATGGAGATGAAGCCATTTAACTATATGCCATTAAATAATGGAATGGTCTTGTCAGGGTCTGTGTGTTACTCGCTAGAGATTGAAACCCTGCAGGAATCAAAATAGGAGTCACAGCGGGTGGCTAATTTTATCTTAGTTCTTCCAAGCTATATAATAACTCCTCATAATGGGATTTCCCCCTCCCTCCAAGAGCCTTATTTATAATGATTAATTAATTAGGACTTAATAATTGATGTAGTGATTATAAATCTAATTTTAGTTGCTATAGGTCACTGTATTCATGTGTATTTTCCTTTTCAATTTGAAAGACTGTCTTCAAGTTGCTAACTGCCAGTTTATAAAGAGGGACTGTTAAGTAATTAGGGAAGTGAGTGGCAAAAGAGACTAAAACCCACGTGTTGAACCCCTTTCTACTGGTAATTTACTAAGTATTTATTTAATCGCGATTATTTGCTCTCCCACTAGACGTAACTTCTTTTACCCTTATGCACTCGTTCAGCTGAGTTAAAAGTCTCCAATTGTAACCTGCTTTATAAATATTCACAATGTGTGAAAAGGAAAAAACCCATGAAATTTCAGTCAGATAGGAGGACTGAGTTCAAGAGGGCTATTGTACAACATAGTGAATACAGTTAATAACAATGTAAGTATTCACATCATTAAAAAGCACATAAGAAAATATGTATACTGGTGAGCTTAATTTAACCATTCTAAAACATGTAAATTTCAAAATAACATGTATATAACACATGTGATTTTTTATTGGCCAATTTAAAATAAATTGTTAATCCTGTTATTCAGGAGGCCTAAGCAGGAGGGCTGCTGGGAGTTCAAAGCCAGCCTAGGCTACAGTGTGAGATTCTGTATCAAAAACCAAAATGAGGGGCTAGGTTCGTGAAGAGCTTGATTTGTAAGTACGAGCCCCGTGTGGACTTAAAATCCCTGTGCTGGGGGCGGCGTAGAGAAAAGATGCCTGCAGTGTGCTGGGAGCCAGGCTCGTCCAATCGGTGAGCTCGGGTCCAGTGAGAGGCCCTTCGAAGAGTAAGGTAGGGAGAGCCTGAGAAAGACGTTCAGCATCACCTCCGGCCTCCATACACAAGTGCACACACACGGGAATACGTGCACACATGCATCAAAAACCGCTAATGAAAGTGGTAATTTTAAAAGTAAAATATAGATCCAAAAAAGCTAGATTGACCAATAGCAGATATAATTTTATTTACATATTTATTTATTAAATATATATTTATTCAGATATAAAAATATATTTTTACTATATCTGAAACCCTTAGCATTAGTTGATGAAGTAGTTCATTCTGTCCATCAGATCTGGTCAGTACTGTGTTGGGTGGGGTCTGTGGGTTCCACAATGACTCCTTCAGGGGACTTAGAATTTCTTGAAGTGGCATTGCTATAAAACAGAGTATCACAGTATTCCAGAGAGGGAGAGATTTACGGACGCAGGTTGGAGACTTGGTAGAGTGAGTCCAGAGACTGGCCTTAGATATTAGGCAAGCTTGAGGAAGGGACAAATTCAAGAGGTCAGAGCGTGAAGTCACGATCAGCAAGTGGAGCTCGTGGTTCTGAATGTAGTATTTGTCTACCGAGGCGGCGACACGGATCTGGCAGAGGAAGTCTGCTTTATTGCGTAGTGAAAGATGTCTTGGATAAATAGGAGGACAATCGTGGGGACTGGCTGTGCTTATTAAAAGAAAGCCACGAGAGATGTTCCAGGAAGTGCTGGAAACGGTGGAAAAATATTAATTTTGGAAAGTTTTGACTCTGTGTAGTTGTGATTTAGATGGCACTCTTTGGAGTTGATGATGTGGATGGAAGAGGTGGTGGGGAAAACACAGAAGGAGACTGGTTAGTGGGTATACCAGATAACCTAATTTCCAGACTTTTAACTAATAGGAGTAGGCATCAAGAGGAGAGAATACAAAAGCCCCTGTAAAGGAAGGAAGGGAGGGAGGGAGGGAGAAGGAAGGAAGGAAGGAAGGAAGGAAGGAAGGAAGAAGAAGAAGGACAGTAGTCATTCATATTTGACAAGAGCGTGTGTCTTTTCTGACTCCTATAAATAGTAGGCCGTGAACTCCCAGCAGCAGTTAGTTCTTGCCTCAACATCGTGAGTGATGAGATTCTCAATTATGCATATATATATAATAAATGTTGTCTAATCCATATCTACCTAGGATCAGGTTTAATGTATAAATTTGGTACCCCGAGAGCTTGACAATAGCCAGGAAGACAGAACAGTAAGACACTGTAAAAATGATGGGGTGGAAGTCCTCCCAGGCCGTCCCCTGCACTATGTTTACTGTTCTCGTTACCCGTGGATAACTGGGCACGTAGGAAGCCAAAGGAAGGATGGGCTGCTGCCTAGCAATAGCAATGGAAAACTGCTGCTCGGACTTGCATTGAATTCTTGAGAAAGAGAGGGAGGGAGAGACAGACTTCATTATGTGGTAGTGATCAATGATGTGCCAGGAATGGATATTTCTAGACACAAGTGATCAATTGGTATAAGGGGCTTTGAGGAGAGTGTGGAGTTGGAGATGAAGGTTGCCACAGAAAACACTTTTGCATTGCTTTGTGGCCAATTAGGAAAAATTCTTAAAACCAGGCTGAAAATGCAAGACATTCCCCAAATATATACTCCATTCAAGGAACTGAAGTGGTAGGTATTGATACCCTTTCCTAGAGGTGAAATACCTAAGAAGTGTAGCTGCCTAAGAATGATTATCAAGATGGGCTTTTACTTAAACAAGTAAAGCGGGAGAAAACATGGAAGCCATAGAGCCCACACATCTAATTTGGAAATCAGTGAAGAGAACTGATCAAGTTTTATGCAATCAAATGCTTTTAACCTCTGCTCTATTTTGGAGATATTACAGACCTATGTGTGTGCTTAACTGGGAGAGAAATGATTTGAATCTTATAAAAAAGTAAGAGTAGCTAATGAGATCAAGGTGAAGTTCTGAGGTTATATAACCTATTACATAACTTTAACGGGACACGTGTCTGACATTAACTGAACTTATGAATCCCGAGTAGGTAAACAACTGTATTTTCCTGTCTGGATCACTTTATCTTAGTGTAAATGTAACTCAATCTACGTTCCTTTCACATGATTGCCTCTCTCTTTGGAATGATTGTGGCAGTTCATTTTTTTTTTTTCTCAACTTCCATTATGAATGAGCTTTTGTATACTTCCAGTTGGATAGGTTCAAGTTCTGTGTCCAAAACGAGCCCAAAGACCAAGTTGTGTATTTGGCGGCTTTAAGTTGCCTTGTTCCACCCCAGGTCAGTTCCCCAGTCTTCACCTTCTAGAACTGCTAGAAGTGTGATCCCACCCACTTAGGAAGGTCTTCTGTAGCATTAGCTTCTCAAGCCATTGTGTCTTTTACGCTCTCGAAAAGCCCCTTCACAAAATACAGCGTGTGTGCTGCGTAATGCGCCAGTTCTTGTTAACCTCGTGGCATGTTTTGTTTTTGTTTTTTGTTTTATCCAGCCTCATTCTTCAGTAAGTAACAGGCTCTTTGGGGGGCATGCTGAGGAAAAGTGATTGCTTTATTTTCTTAAGAAAGTGTAGTTACAGCTGGGCGGCAGTGGTTCTTTAATCCCAGGTGGGTCTCTGTGAGTTCGAGGCCAGCCTGGTCTACAGAGTGAGATCCAGGACAGGCACCAAAGCTACACAGAGAAACCCTGTCTTGGAAAATGAAAAAAAAAAAAAAAGACTGTGCAGTTACTAGTCAGGTGGTGGTGGCACACTCCTTTAATCTCAGCACTCAGGAGGCAGAAGCAGGTGATCTCTGTGAGTTTGAGGCCAGCCTGGTCTACAGAGTGAGTTCCAGGACAGCTCAGACTACACTGAGAAACCCTGTCTCAAACAACAAAAACAAACAAAAAAAACATGTAGTTATATTTGCAAGAGTTAAATACACTGTGTGTCTCCATGCTATTCTCCTCTGAAATGCTTTCCAGGTCCTTCCTTGAGCATCTTCTCTGGTCTTGCCTGGAAGCATCCATTGCTTTCATTTCCTCATAGCCCATGTGCCCCCTAAGCAAGGGTAGGGATGACTGGCGCCCTCTTCCTCATAGTTACCTGGTGCTATTATGAGGTTACTCGCTGCTTTCTTGCTGACAGCTGTTAAAGGTGATGTTTTCTGGCTCAGTCACTCCTCTCTATTCTAGTCATTTCCTCCCGTCCACTGCAGACTTCAATGGCTGACTCTCACCTTCTTTTTCACATGACCTTAGCATCCTCCTCAGCTACCCACTGAGTCCTCTGCCCTTTCAGTTCCGTGACCTCCTCATCTCCAGGGAAGCCTCTCCTCCCTGTCAGCTGACAGTCACGTGGGCCACATCCTAGACCACATCTGGAAAATATAAACTCGATAGCTCACAGTCTGACTAGAACTTAATTCATAAGTGCCTCTGGTCCTGACCTGCTTCCTGTCAGCTGTCTCTCGTCTCTCCATCTTTCCCTGTGGAGTGTGGACTCCATCAGGGCAGTGCTGTTGAGCTCCTGACTCCACCCTCCCCGTGCTGCTACCTGACTCCTGCCTAGCCTTCGGTAGCACCAATGAAGATGCTTGCTCCATGAGCTCAAGCAAATATCGTGTTGCTATCATTACTTATACAGACTATACTTAATTGCTCCTTTAAAAACTTTACTGCTCTGCCCTCTTCTTAGAGATTCGTTTTTAAGCAACTTTATGGGAAAATAGGTAGTTTTTTTTTTTTTATAAAAAATAATTTAAAGTTGATTGATATTTTATAAACTTGATGGTACTTAATATAGTAAGTTTTTCTTCCTTGTCAGTTTTATTACTAAAATTTGCCTTTCTAAAAATAAGTGAATGGGGTTATGCATCACTATTTAGACTAATTTTCAATGGTATAAACAAGCACAGAAAACGTTATACACATATTTGTATAATTCTGTGGAAATACTTTAAACCAGTATTCTTGTTTTACAGTTGAAGCTCTGTATGAAACCACATACCCAGAATACCTCCAGTACATTTATTTGGTGGCACCAATATCTCTTATGATGTTAAACCCTATAGGGTTTATCTTCTGTGAAATCCAGAAGTCGAAAGACACTCAAAATGCTTCTCAAAATAAAGTAAAAATTGTGGGACTTGGATTTCTGCGTGTGTTACAGAACCCGATAGTATTTATGGTCTTCGTTGGCATTGCCTTCAATTTTATTCTTGATAAAAAGATCCCTGTGTACATGGAAAATTTCCTGGATGGGCTGGCGAATTCCTTCTCTGGGTCGGCCCTGTTTTACCTCGGCCTGACAATGGTGGGGAAAATAAAGCACCTGAAGAAGTCGGCCTTCGTCGTGCTCACGCTTCTCATCACAGCTAAACTGTGAGTTTCCCTTATCTGATTTGGGAATGGTAGTTTGGGGGAAGAGCCTATTTAACCAATTCATTGGGTTGTATTGCACCTACTATTTTCCCTTTAAACATTAATTCTTACTTATATGGTTGTGATTTTAAGGAAAACAGGCTATTTGTGCATTGTAAAAAAGTTATTTCCTATTTTTTTTTTCCTGGAGCTGAGGATTGAACCCAGGGCCTTGCGCTTGCTAGGCAAGGGCTCTATCACTGAGCTAAATCCCCAACCCCAAAAGTTATTTCCTTACTAAGGCATGCAGGTTATTTTTTCTACTTTACAGTCAGAATACAAAGATGATTGGTTTTACTTCAGGCTTTCTTTTTTCCATTTGACTTTTGTGTAAGATTTACTTAATATTTTCAATGTCTGAGTAAAATCATACTTAGTTAATCAATTTTTATAGTTCTAGGCATCAAACTCAGGACCTTGTACATGCTAGGTAACTGTTCTATCACTGAGCTATACCACATCCCTAGATCATGTTTTTAAAATATATTTTGCAAAATCTCTAAGTCCATTAAAAATCATAAAGTAAAAGCATATTATTGTTTAAGAATAATAATTCTTTTTTTGGGGGGGGGTTTCGAGACAGGCTTTCTCTGTGTAGCTTTGCGCCTTTTCCTGGAACTCACTTGGTAGACCAGGCTGGCCTCAAACTCACAGAGATCCGCCTGCCTCTGCCTCCTGAGTGCTGGGATTAAAGGCATGCGCCACCACCACCCAGCTAAGAATAATAATTCTTAATATACACTATTTTTAAGAATTTTGGAAACTCTTCAGTGACAGTGAGTTTGATTGAATGTTCAAAACATAGGTAAGCCAATATAAACATTTTTAGATTATCATTATTGGAACAGCTTTGCAGTGGAAATGCTTTTTAGTTAATAGTCCTTCGGCTTAGTGGTTTGTGAGCCATGGAGTTAATTTTACTGCAGTATTACCCAAAATACTCAGGGCATCCTTAAATGTGGAATTCAACTCTTATATAAGAGTTAAATTTGCTGGGTTGTGGTGGCGCATGCCTTTAATCCCAGCACTCGGGAGGCAGAGGCAGGCGGATCTCTGTGAGTTTGAGGCCAGCCTGGGCTACCAAGTGAGTTCCAGGAAAGGCGCAAAACTACACATGGAGAAACCCTGTCTCGAAAAACCAAATAAAAAAAAGTTAAATTCATGGGACCAGGACAATGTTATATGTTTATATTTCCAAAATAAATAAAAATAAATAATTCTGAAAGATATTTTTGGTGGTAATACGTTTTTCAGAATGTATGAGTTAGTATTTCCACCGTAGTGTTGTTTCAATAATGATAATATTGTAATTTCAATGTTAGTTAAATTTTTTCAAGGTCTTTTATTCTTATTAGATATTTGATTTTTTTTTTTTTAATTAAAAAAATATGTCTCAGCATTGACTCTTGTTTCAGACAACCAGGGTTTGATTCCCAGGACCCACATGGTAGCCGACAACCGTCTGTTAACTCCAATTCCAGGGAGATCTACCTCCCTCTTCTGGCCTCTGTGGGCACTGCATGCACATGATGCACAGGAATACAAGCAGGCACCACAGCCCCACTCATAAAATAAATATGCACATACATAAATGTGTAAAGGAATTGCAGTGCCTTAGCTGCATGAACTCTCTGTTACAACTAATAGCCAAGGGTGACTCCTGGCTGGGGAGGCAGTTCCGTATGCACAGCACTTGTTGCACAAGCTGGAGAACATGAGTTTGGTTCCGCAGCAGACATGTAAAAAGCCAGACATCGTGGCGCATGTCTATAATTCCAGCACTGGGAGGGCGGAGACCGGAAGATTGCCTGGGGCTTCCTGGCCAGCCAGCCTCGCCCAAGTGGTGAACGGCAGGTTCAGTGGGCGGTCTTGTCTCAAAAGATAAGGTAGAGAGAGCAATGGAGGGCATCCACTGTCAGCCTTTGGCCTTGGATGTGTGCATGGACACACACTCACAACCCTAGTGTACCTGCCTAGGCGCTGCTGTGACAGGGTGTCAGCTTGTTCATTCTGAAGGCGAGCCTGCTGGCTTGGTGACTGTGCTCTGTTCTTTCCGCAGAGTTGTGAAGACTCTAATAATAGATTCCTCACCAGACCCGGCTTCCCTTTGTTTTTCCGGTTCCACGTGGGTGGTTCAGTTCCCTCTGCTGAACCTTTTTTTTTTTTTTTTTCAATTTACAAATACCAAGAACTAATGATTAAGATGCTGCTTTTCTAGTTTTTAGAATTTTATTGGGCTGCATTGTTACTATTAATTGAACCATTTAAACACTTAATCACAAAGTTCAGCTTTTTTTCCAAAAAGTTTAGAAATTTTCGTGAAAGAAGTGACTAAGATTTTCAACCTTTTTCACTTAACGTTTCAATTAACCAATAGAAGAAGCAAGAAAGCAGCTATAATTATAATGTTCACTTCTTTTTTTGCAAAAAATATTTGTGAAAATCTATTTTCCCCTTTATATTCCCTAATGTTTGAAATATTCTAGGACATTGATCTTAAAATGGCTCCTAGCTGAATTCCTGGCTTTCAACAAAATGTCCAGCAGAATAGAATATATGAAAATATAAATTCCTACTGTGCAGGAGGGAAGCAGTAACAAAATTCCAAATTCACGAGTGCAATTACGAGCAGGGACAGTCAGGCACTGATGTTATGTCCATTCTCCATCTCTTCTTTCTCCAGCCTGGTACTGCCCCTTCTGTGCAGAGAAATGGTAGAACTGCTGGACAAGGGTACCAGTGTCGTGAACCACACAAGTCTATCAAATTACGCCTTTCTCTATGGCGTCTTTCCTGTAGCCCCCGGAGTGGCGATCTTTGCGACGCAGTTCAACATGGAAGTCGAGATTGTATGTATGCACTGTTTTTTTCTAAGCCGGGGTGGTTTCTGTGGTGAAGAGAAAAATGAAGTCGTAAAATGCAGAAAGCAACATTCTTTAAATGAGAATTTGAGCTTTCTAAGCTGTCACACTGTAAATAAAGAGATATTCTGTAACATTATGCAACCATAGTTATTTAATATGGGAACCTTATTCATCTATGCTGTTCTTTTATTTTTTTAAACCCATGCTTTTTCATTCGTCTTTGTTTTGTTTTGTTTCAAGTACTTTACATCTATGCTTAGACTTAAGCTTTAAAGTTGTTTACAGAGGGGTAACTTTTGGAATTTTGAGGGGAAAAATTTTGTTCACTGTAATTCAGTCATCACAAGGAAATACTCCACAATAAACTAGATAAAATTGGTAAATTAATGGTGTGTATGTATATTGTATTAAGGAGTTCTGAAATGTAATATAAGGGACAGTCCCATTAATTAATCTATATCATGTTTGGTAATTATTTTCTGTTGGTTTTCCCCCATAGTTTATGAAGTAGCATGGAAGAAAACTGTTCATAGATTTAATTAGACCATTGGAAGGGTGCTTCTCCCAGAACCTAGAAGATAATTAACAACCTAATTTGTAGTATTTTTATATGTAAATATCATTTGAACCTAGATTGGAAAGGGCCAATGGAGCTTACTCTCAGAAAGGAGAAGTGTGGCATCAGATCGTATGCTGGATTCTTTTGTCCTTACTGGTTTTCATTTTCATTTTAAAATGCATTAGTCTATTATGGGTATTTAAATTTGAAGCAATTGTTTAGGTAAGATTATGATTCCTTAATTTGATTTCATTTTTGCAGATAACGTCAGGGATGGTAATAAGTACATTTGTGTCTGCTCCAATCATGTATGTTTCTGCCTGGTTATTGACCTTTCCCACCATGGATGCTAAGCCATTGGCGTATGCCATTCAGAATGTTAGTTTTGATATAAGTATTATCAGCCTGGTCTCCTTGGTAAGTATGTTTCAGTGTCAAATTGAATAGAAACTACAAAATAAGTTTGATAATAACTACTAAGAGAAAACAATTTTTTTAAAAAACTTTTTCTTAAAAAACAAAAGGGAAAACTAAAGTCTATCTGAAAAAAAAAATGCAATATCAACTTCCTAATTAACTAAGTTTGTCTTTCCAGTCAGAAGTTTTGAGTTGTCCAGTGGGCAGTGTGTGTAACTTAGTCAAACTTGATTTGATTCCTTATCCTGTATCAGGTTATCTATGTGTCTCTTTGGAGTTACTTAGCCTCTCTTAAGCTTAGTTTTCTTAGCTATAAAGATAATCATTTTACCTAGTTCAATGAATTGTTTTAAGGTTTGAGATAATGAGATAATGAGTAATGATCACCACACAAATACTAGCTAGTCCAGAATCATAGGATCAACAAAGGTCTTTGGGATCAAGATTAACCATTTATTTAAATGGAACCAGATAACTTTTCAAATTTGATTCTGCTAGCTCAAATATGTAGCTTTAATCAGAGTATCGTATAAGTCAGATTGCCTGCTGAATTCAGTCAGAATTATTCTAGATTTGAAAAAGACAATGTTTATTCTTAAAGGGAATGGATATGAGAATGGGTATGTATATTAACAATAAATAAATGTATGATTAGTATGATTATTAGGAAATCCCAAAGGAGACAGGGTTTCTCTGTGTGTAGTCTTGGCTGTCCTGGAACTCTCTTTGTAGATTAGGGTGGCCTTGAACTCACAGAGATCCATCTGCCTCTGTCTCCTAAGTGCTGGGATTAAAGGTGTGTGCCACCACCACCCAGCCTATCACATACTCTTAAAAATCTATGTTCCTCGATAAGAAGGTAATTTGGGGAGACAGAAGGTATCAATGTCTTTTGGCAATTAGGGACAAGAAGAAAATTAACCAGCATACTTTCCTGGGCAGTATGAAGGTAGAATAGAAACTCAGTCTTCGGTTGGGGTGTAGCTTAGCTTAGAACATGTACTTAGCATGCATGAGGCACTAGGTCCAATCCTAGTACTAGCCAGAAAAGAAGGAAGAGGAGGAGGAGGATGAGAAGGAGAAACCTAATCCTTTTAAATACCAGGAATACAAGATTAATCTTGGTGTGGGAGGCATGTGTTGTTTGAAATAAGACCACCTGGAATTTAGATTCCTCAGGAACTAGGGTCAGAAAATTCAGAAAGGAAAACAATTTAGAAAAGTTCTTTCCTGAATAATTGGCTGTGACATTGTGTCCTAGCCCAGACGCTGAAGGTAGGCATACTTAGAATATGGCCTTTGTCAAGCCCCTAGTTCTTAAAGAACTAATTTGTTAACCATGCATCTCCTCATGCCTTTATTTCACTTTGGATACAGTAATTTATATTAATAACCTTCTTTTTGTTTGTTTGTTTGTTTGTTTCAAGACAGGGTTTCTCTGTGTAGTTTTGGTGCCTGTCCTGGATCTCGCTCTGTAGACCAGGCTGGCCTCAAACTCACAAAGATCTGCCTGTCTCTGCCTCCCAAGTTCTGGGATTAAAGGCGGGTGCCACCATCACCTGGCAATAACCTTCAATTTTAATGAAACCTTAAAATTTCTTCTGGAATGAGGATAAAGAGAATTTTCTAAAAATACTAATCATGGGGACCAGATATAGTGGCACACACCCGTTACTTAAGCATTGGGAGGCTCAGTAAGGAGGATCTGGAGTTCAAGGCAGGTCTGAGTTATACAGTGAGATCCTGTCCTAAAGAAACCAAGGGCTAGGATGTAGCTCAGTGGTTGGATGCTTGTCTAGTATATATGAGGCCCTGAGTTCAATCTAGCCCACAACAAAAAAGAGTCTGCGGGTGGGGCGCATGCTAATCACATCGGAGGAGCAGGCGGGATCTTGTAGTTCGACAGTGCTACAGTATTCAGGAAACAAATAAAAAAAATGTTCGAAAAAAAACAAAACAAAACAAAAAAGAGTTCTAATATACTATTTAGTAAGTAATTATAAAGATTGAGAAACATAAATAACTTGAAACTTTTATCTTCAAGATCTGGTCTCTGGCTATTCTTCTCTTGAGTAAGAAATACAAGCAGCTTCCTCATATGCTTACAACTAATTTGCTCGTCGCTCAGGTTAGTAGGTATTTAAGTGGTGCTTTCCCTAGGAATATTGTACTGTATAAGAGAAAATTACTTTCTTAAGAGTTTTTTTTTTTTCAGTTACAAAGTCCCAATTATTAGCAGATATAATCAATTATAATTTAATTACAACTAATTTATGCTTGCTATATTAAATGTTGCAATAGGTCTTAAACTTTAAGATTAATAATGGCAATTAATGATAACGTTACATTTTTTAAAATACAAATGATTGAATCATTAAAAATTGAACTCTCACCTGGGTGTGGTGACTCACACTTACAATTCTGAGCATTTAGGAGGCAGAAGCAGGAAGCCGCTGTGAGTTTGAAATCAGCCTGTGTTACAGAGTAAGACTCCATCTTGAAGATGAAAACAGTAATAAAAAGAGTGCTGTGTGACCTTACTTTACACTTAGGTCTTGGCATAGTGTCATTAACGGAAAGAAGTTTAACATTTTCTATGTAAATCATTACTAAATAAGGCTAAAATTTAGAATATGGTCTTCATTTTCATTTAATATGTACATTGTTGAAGGCTCTATGGAAAAGAGGTTTTTTAATCATAAAGTTTGAAATTTTAGTAAAACCAATATATAGTAGTTGATGGTTAGCGATAATTTTAAATAAATGATTATTTTCTGTGAATGAAGCTTTAATGGGTATGATTAGAGTAATAGTTTTTTTTCCCTGTTATATTGAATCATACAATTTACTTTTAACTACTTACAAAATCTTTTAATAATTTTTTCTTTAGTCTATTGTTTGTGCTGGAATGATGATATGGAATTTTGTTAAGGAAAAAAATTTTGTTGGACAAATTTTGGTGTTTGTTCTATTGTACAGCTCCCTGTACAGCACCTATTTGTGGACAGGTAAGTTGTCTCATGAAAGGACTGTTACAGTCTGCCCCCTCCTCTCCCTCTGAAAGACCTCAGCATCCATGATCCACCCGAAGTCTGTTAGCACAGGCCAAGGTGTTTACTCTGTTAGACACACACACACACACACACACACACACACACACACACACACACACACACACACCTGCAGAGCTGAGTTATCTGCTGAGTGCATTATTTCTGCCTGGCTCAAAGCCGTCTTCAGTCACGTGGTTCTTTTCATTGGGCGGCCATTGGCTCTAGGCCGGTCTCAGTGTAGCACCCTCGTGGAGACCCCAGGTGGAAAAGGGCAGAGGTGTCCCAGAGCTCACTTCTGGAATCCTGCTGAACTGCAAACTGTGCTTTTGCCTCATAGAAATTAACTGCCTTCGGGTCTTCTGGGGTTTTCTTGTGATTTGTTTGTTTGTTTGTTTGTTTGTTTTATTTTGTGTGCATTGGTGTTTTGTCTGCATGTATGTCTCGAGGGTGTCAGAAGCCCTGGAACTGGAGTTACAGACAGGTGTGAGCTGTCATGTGGATGCTGGGAATTGAACCTGAATCCTCTGGAAGAACAGCCGGTGCTCTTAACCTCTGAGCCATCTCCCCAGCCTCTGGGTCCTCTGTTTTACTACTTCTAAAGCCAGCTTGAAAAGTATCGGTATTTATGTCTGGTACATAGCACACATTCAAGAAATGAGAATCGGTCAATCATTTAATAGAGAGAAAAGAGTCAATAAGAGAACAAGAAAAGTGGGTAAGAGGATGTGGAGGGGCTGTGGAGATGACTTAAAGTGGGTGAGAGCACTGCCTGCTCCAGAGGACCCAGGTTCAATTCCCAGCACCTACATGGAGGCTCACAACCATCTGTAACTCCAGTCCCAGGGAATCCAAAGTCCTTTTCTGGCCTCCCTGGGCACCAGACATGCATGTGGTGCACAGACGCACATGCAAGCAAAAACACTCACATAGGTTAAATAAAATAAATTTTAATAGAGGACCCAATGATAAAGAATACTCTTTCAACTGACTCCAAAAACGATGGCAAAATGTGTAAGCTAACATTGCTATTTTGAAATGTGACATCCATTTAGAAGCAGACATTCTGGTATGTTTGTGAAAAGTCCTGTCTGGTTTGGTTGTCTTTGTGCTTATATCACAATTTGACATTGTAAAATGGTACCAGATGGGAAATCATACAGTGGTTAATAAGCAGGGGCCAGGAAGTGACCGTTGGGAAGACCTTTGGTTTCACGCCCTGAGGGTCAAGCTGGTCCCCTCTAAGTCCATGGCCTTTTGGAGTGAGGCAGCAATGTGGAGAGGGGTGACAGAATGACAGAGTCACAAACACAAGGCGGTTTGTGCTTCTTCGAGGCAAGTCTCCCTGTCGTAGCATGCGACTTGTCATGAGATGTCACATTAAAGGAACCTAGAGACTGTAATTCCAAACACAGGTGGCCGGCCCCAGCTGATCTCCATACTCAAGCTTATCCAGGTGGATTTTTAATGAGAGTGGGAGAGGCGCAGATAGATTTGTCAAAAGGCCTCGCTGCCTCCAAACCCTGCAAACGTGCATGCGGAGATCTGTCTAGAGCACTCATGAGTTCACTGGTTCAGTCAAGGTGTCCTGTGATCATCAGATTATTATACATCTAGCATGATATTATGGTTCAATTGTCAAAGGCTAGGCTTACAACCAAAGAGTCAAAATCACAGACCCATTCTGTGTATCTTAAAATCTCATGCTCAGTCCTTTTCAGATTGGTTTACAAACCACCTTCGCCATTTCTGTCCTTACCTGCACAACCATTTGCTTTGTTTTTTCCTTTAAAATCAACTGCTTTTTTGTTTGTTTGTTTGTTTTTTGTTTTTTGTTTTTCGAGACAGGGTTTCTCTGTGTAGCTTTGCGCCTTTTCCTGTAACTCACTTGGTAGCCCAGGCTGGCCTCGAACTCACAGAGATCTGCCTGCCTCTGCCTCCCGAGTGCTGGGATTAAAGGCGTGCATACTGAATTCTTAAATAGTCCATTTCTATACCTTTTTGCTGGTCCAGTTTAGATATTTCATTGTGCAAATTATGAAAGCAAGCCCAAAGACCTGCCAGTACCAGCTGTCATTGCACAGCTCTGGTTCTTGACAGAGCGAGAAGAATCCAAATTTCAGAGTGCCAAACCCTTCTCAAGGACCTCAGTATCGGCTTATGTTAACTCTAGTTTAAAGTGTTAATTATCCATGCCCGTTGATGTTAATTCTAACTTAAAGTGTTAATTATAAGAAAGGATCTTATTTGGGTAATGTAGATCACAGCTTGGAATGTAAAGTAGAACTCTGCTCCCTGTTTTTTTTAGGTTAGCTTCAGTTACTTACACATACAGGGTTATGATCTGGTTATCTCACGGCCTTTCTTTCTTCAAACTCCTAGACAGTCTTCATTTAACTGTAAGTTGTGACATCATCTGGCCTTCACTTGGCTCAAACTTAATATATAAAGTGAAATCTAAGTGCTGACTGATGAGACTCCTTAATTGTAAGGTGGACACGAGGTGATTATCATTGAAAATATGCCAAATAGACTGAAAATTTTTTCTCAATTTCTTTTTTTTATTTTATAATTTGATTTAATTTTACATATGAGAAAATTTCTTATAGACATATTATTTCCAGACCCTGAAAATACATCATTGGAACCCCAGGACAGTTTCAGAACTTCTCATGCTCCTCAGAAGGCTGGGTTTCTACACCACTCTGTCCTCTGCTGCGTGGCTTGGGCACGCCCTTGTTTCCTCCATCCCTGTGAAATTGAAGTGTTCATTTGGAATGGAGGTTTCTTCTACCTCCTGTATTCAGATCCTGTAGTCCTGTGGAGTTTATTAAGTGCCACATGTGTAAGTGACAGGTGCAGGCATAAGGAAAATTCAGGAACTTGAAAACAAGCTGGCGTCATGGCGCCGGTCTCATTTCAGCACTCGGAAGACTGAGGCAGGAGGATGGAGAGGTTAAGGACAGCTGAGTTACATAGCAACCCAGTCTCAAGAAACAAACCAAACCAAACCACAGAATAACAACAAAGAAATCTTGAAATATTTATGTCTGTATTAAGTTTGTGGCACATTTGTATTAAGTTTGTGTCATATTTATATGAAGCTTCAGCCCTACATTTGAGGCATTTTACAAAACCTAACCTGGCTAAGAAATATAGATACTTCTTAGCACCAACAAAAGGGAGTCACTCTTGGAAATGGGCTGTATATAGTTAACTTTTCCAACTCTACTAAATTCTAATCAAATAAATGAAAAAATAAAAAACCACTATGCCTTTGAAAAGAAATCCTTCATTTGAGTAAAGAAACGATTCTAGGAAGGGAAATGAAAGTATTTCAAATTTAGAAAAATGGCTTCTAACAGCAGTTATTTATAAAGAGGAAAATTGGGAGCAAAACCCAGACTACTGTTTAAAAAAAAACCAGCATGGTGGTGCACACTTGTAACCCCAGGACTTGGGAAGTGGAGGATGGGTGTCAGGAGTTCAGCTGGTACCTGATACCCAAACCAGCCAAAGCCACAAAGCAAAAGGCAAACTGGACCACCAGGATACCCAAATCAACACGGTGTTTTACAAAGTGCAGGGCTGCAGCTTCTGTTCGTGTCAAGGGTAATCGTTTCTTTTACAATCCTGCTTTCTTGTTTCCAGGCCTTCTAGCCGTTTCTTTGTTTCTTTTAAAAAAACGTGAGAACATGCAGATCCCTGTGGGAATCATCATAATATCCGGCTGGGGGTAAGTGGTCTTTTTCTGTTTTCTTACGGGTTCCCACACACAGCCACTGTTCATTCATGCTTTCTTTCTCAATGACTCTGGTTACAGGATCCCTGCTCTCCTTGTTGGCGTGCTTTTGATAACTGGGAAACACAATGGAGACAGCATTGACTCCGCCTTCTTTTATGGAAAAGAGCAGGTGGGAAGAGTTTATTGGCAGTTCCCTTCTTAGGAATTTCTTTTTAGCTAGTTTATGTACCTTGATATTCTTATATTAAAATTAAATTGAAAAAATATATTTTATTTTTATTTATTTATTTTTGATTTTTTTGAGACAGGGTTTCTCTGTGTGGCTTTGGAGCCTTTCCTGGAACTCACTCTGTAGCCCAGGCTGGCCTCGAACTCACCAAGATCCTCCTGGCTCTGCCTCCTGAGTACTGGGATTAAAGGCATGCACCACCGCCGCCGCCGCCGCTGCCTGGCACTTGAAAATATATTTTAATTTATTGTATAGGACTCTGGTGATTTTATAACACAGTATGACACCTCAAGATATGAACATTTTTAGCTGAAGATTTCTAAATGCTTATAACTTGATTTTTTAAATTTTTGGGTTTTTTTTTTAAAGATTTATTTATTTTTATTTTGTATATGAGTGTTTTGCCTGAATATATGTACATACATACACAGTGTGTGTGCAGAAACTGTTGAGGCCAGCAGAGGGAGTTGGATCCTCTGGAACTGGAGTTATAGACTGTTCCGAGCTGCCATGTGGGTTCTAGGAATCCAACCCAGCCAGGACCTTTGTAGGAGCAAAAAGTGCTCTTAACCACTGAGCTATCTATCTAGTCCCTTAACTGATTTTCATTAAGATACATTTATGAACTAGGGCAGTGGTGGCGCACACCTTTAATCCCAGCACTTGGGAGGCAGAGGCAGGTGGATCTTTTCGAGTTCGAGGCCAGCCTGGGCTACCAAGTGAGTTCCAGGAAAGGCGCAAAGCTACACAGAGAAACCCTGTCTCAAAAAAACAAAACAAAACAAAACAAAACAAAACAAAACAAAACAAACAAACAAACCCCCCCCAAAAAAACCCCAAAAAACCACAAAAACAAAACAAACATTTATGAGCTACGTTTTCTCTGCTGAAGGGGAAAAAAAGTAAACATCTTGGCAGTAAATGTCAAATATGTTACTCTTATGAGAAGTACAAATTCCAGAACAAAGTGTATTTGAGCAAAGCGTACTTGCAAATCAATAGACCAGGAGGCTTATGGGACTTGCTGGATTCTTCAGGGGTAGGATCCACCAGCATATGTTTTAAAAACTTCCACCAAAGATTTTTAATTCTTACCTTTTGTTTTGTAATTTTGAACTTAATTCAGTTTTGTGAGAATAAACAAGATTATGTATAAAAAGGACTTACACTAATACATCCAGCTGGTGCTCATAAATATTAGCTATAATTTTTATAATCATTACTATAAGCAAACCTCCATTCACTGAAGTATGGTTGAACTACATGCAGCATTCAGAAGTAAATAAAGAGTCTGTAAGAAATCATTTCGTTACTTAAAGGAAACCAATGGCTATATTGTTAACCACTTGCTATACATGAAGCATCTAAGAAACCTGTATGATTAAAGACAAACCATGATTTCTTTACAAGTAAATCATGTTCCTTCCATACACATTTTAAAGAAACATTGTCCTGTAGTATTTAAAGCTATGGGGGTTGGGGGGATCTGTGGTTGGTATGTAAAATGAACAAAAAATTTCTTAATAAAAAAAGCTATGTAGATATATTTTCTATCAATTTTTTTATTTTAAATTATTTATTTTTATTTTATATGCATTGGTATTTTGCCTGCATGTATGTCTGTGTGAGGGTGTCAGATCTCCTGGAAGTGGAATTACAGGCAGGTATGAGTTGTCATGTGAGTGCTGGGAACTGAATCCAGGTCCTCTGGAAGAGCAGCCAGTGTTCTTAACCACGGAGCCATCTCTCCAAAAAAGTTTTCTTAAACCTACTGTGCTAAGATTATTAAGATGAGATTGTGAAGACTGGCCTAACATCTTTTTCTGATGCTGGCAGATGATCACCACAGCAGTCACCCTGTTCTGCAGCATTCTGATGGCTGGTGTGTCACTTATGTGCATGAACCGTACCACCCAAGCTGGTCACTATGAAGGTTTCGGCCAATCTCAGAACCACAAACCAGTAGAGCCTGGAAGCACCGCATTTGAGGAGAGCCTAGCACCAACAAATGAACCAGAACTCTTTACAAGTTCTATTCCAGAAACAAGTATGAGCTCTACATATATATAATTTTATTTTTGATTTTTCAAAACAGGCTTTCACTGTGTAGCCCTGGCTATCTTGGAACTCACTCTGTAGCCCAGGCTGGCCTCAGCCTCACAGAGATCTGCCTGCCTCTGCCTCCCGAGTGCTGGGATTAAAGGTGTGTGCCACCACTGCCCAGCTGCATATATTTGAAAACAAACAGTCACATGTATCCTAGATGTTTTTGCTCAATATAGATTCACTCTACTACTCTGAATATTATAGGTATTTGTCAATTGAACAACTTGATTAATTCTGTTAGAACTTCATTCCTGAACACATGAATCTGAGATAATGTTCTGTTGAATTCTAAGACTTCTGAGTGAGTTGGTTAGTTGGTTGTTTGGTTGCTGGCTGGCTGTTTGAAACAGGGTCTTATTCTGAATCCAAGGCTGGCCTCAAACTGTTGATCCTCCTGCTTAAGCCTCCTGAGTGCTGGGAGGACAGTCCTGAGCCGCTGTGCCAGTTTTCAGTGCTGGGGACTGAACTCAGAACCTCACACACTCTCTGCAAGTGTTCTACCTCTAAGCTATGTCCCCAGCTTTGACCTGAGAATTTTGGAAGGAATTGGAAGGTCCTTCTTAGGAAACTAAACACACACATTTCCAACTTTAGCAACATTTCATCAGGGAGGGGCCATCAATAAGATGAATTTTAAGGAGAGGCCTAACTGAATTTAAGGTTAATCATAGAAATTATAACCAAGTCAGACTTACCACCTGATTTTTATATAGTTTCTCAGTTAAGAAACTATATATATCTTTAAAAGATTGAAGTTAAGAGATTTTTTTTTTTATGACTCTTACAAGTTCTATGAAACTTGCATTTCCCATCCACAGTGTTCTCACTGTTTCATAACTGTTCTTGTTTATTTGGCCCGCTCTCCTGTAAATGCCATTTCTGATTTGTCTTTATAGCCTCGGTTCCTCGTGAGATATCGGGCTCACTATACACACTTAGTACTGTTATTTTTATGTGGAGTGGAGTGGGGTGGGTGTCATGATTCCCTGACACTATCATGAAGACTGCTTGAGGAAAATACTTGCTTAATTACGGTTCACCCGGGTTCCTAAGGAAAAAGGTTTCAAAATCTGTCTGGTTATGTTTCTCCCCTAAATCCTGTTTTCTTCTGCTTTATTGGAAGTATAAGCACGTAACACCTCAGATGACCATCCTGGTCTCTTGTGTAGTTTGGTGATTCAATATAGCTCACCTATCTCTGTTTCCCATTGCATATTTGTTACAGACCTATGACTTTTGTGTTATGAATAGTGTGAAATTGGGGTCACATTTTATTATGTGATTAAGAGTCTAGTTAATATGGCTGGAGAGACGGCTCAGTGATTAAGAACACTTGCTGCTCCTGCGGTGGGCCTGGACTCAGTTCCCAGGGCCTATATGGTGGCTCACATTCCAGTGCATCCGATGCCCTCTTCTGGCTTCCTTGGACACCAGGCACACACATGGTACACATACATGCATGTAGGCAGAACACTCAAGCACATAAAACAGAAATATATGAATCTTAAAACAAATAAATCTTGAAAATAAATAAAAACAGTATGTTTAACAAAAAAAATGTTTGTCTAATAAAGAGAAAGCTGATGGCTACTGATAAGCCCTTATATTTGAAGGAAGAAACTGCAGAGTAGTTTTCTACAGAGGCCATGATTGCTTATTTATGTACACATTTGTGTGCATGCAGGTGTTCATTCCCTGAAGGTATGTTATTGGAATGTGCTGGCCTTACATGTTTTCTTCATCTTTATTTCTTTTTGTGTAATTTCATTATTTAAACCTTCATATTTCTGAAGAGAGCTGGACGAGATAATTTATTTTCTTTTCTGTTATTCTGTGGTTCTGTTTTTAACCTTAAGGTGGCATTATTATCTTAAAATTCAAAAGACATTTGTAATGGCTTGTAGATAATAGCTTTTGTACTTTGAAATCCTTTTGTTTTTAAGACTATCACAGAAGGACTTAAGTACATTATCAATGAGAGGTTAAGCCTAAGTAGTACTCATTTTTCTAGCATGTGCATTTTAATAGTTTACCACTGAAGTTATAATTCTATTCATATTGCAATCCATGTCAGGAAGCACCATGCCTATATAACTGTAAAAAATTTAAAGGTCACTGTGTGCAGTTATCAGAGGAAATAAACATATAAACAAACAAACAAACAAATAAATACAGAGGGAAATTACAGCTATAGAGTATGGTCTCCCTGTGACTTGCGTGGAGCAGTCTGCCTGTGAGCCAGCTGGAGATTCAGCCATGTGGGCTTGTAGGGAAGAGTGGAGCACTGCTTTGCCGAATCTTCCAGACTCCTGAGGTGGAAGAGCTTGAAAGAAGTGACTGCAGAGATGAGCCTGGGAGAGGACTCTATCAGCCATGCCCAGACGCGGGCTTCCGACTGACTGTAAAGAATTATCCAGAAAGAAGGGAATGCCTTTTGTCCAATCGCTGGGCCAGGCAGACAGCGAATCCAAGTCACAGGCGGCTTTTATTTCGGCCAACATTGGTCATCAGCAGAGCAGTTTTATTTAGGAAAGTGATGAATGAAAGTCTTGTTTTAGGAAATGGTTGAATTCTTAGTTTCTGAAGTACAGTGTCTCCAGGAAGCAGCCTGGATAAAAACCTTTCTGTCTCATGCAGTGAGGGGACCACATAAGGAGCTGATCACTTGTCTGACACCGTTTAATCGCTCACCTCTGTATAGGCACACCTAGATGCGTACCCGTACAGAAAATGTTTCCACGGAGACAACCTGAGTGGCTTGGCATGGCTTGGCATCTTTTGAACTTGGGCATTTCTGTTGTGGTTGGGCCCCCCTTCACATCCTATTTCCTGTGTCTAGGTTGCTGTTCCTGCTCCTTGGGAAACGGTGACGTACACTGTCCATCAATAGAGCCAGTAACAACCGCAAGTGCCAGTGGGCCTGTGCCGCCTTCCTTTGAGAAAAGTAAGTGCCCTGGGGCCGTGAGGGGAGGCTTAAGGGTGAAAAAGAAACCTTTGTATCCTTATATGTGAAAAGAACACTACACAGGCTTCCTGTTGAGGCTATACACTGTAAAACGTGGCTTGAGAATATGTTTCCAATAAGATGGGGGCAAGTGATAATAAGATCATAATCATAGAAACAACTCATTTTGAAAAAATAAAATTCTTAAAGATAGTATTAAAATTGATTTCCCAATAAATTTAACTCACATGCCTGAGGTGGGTATAGCTCAGTGGTAAGTACTTGCCCAACATAAAATCCTATGTTTCATCCCCAGAATTTTTAAAACAAAAAGCAAAGGTTAATTGAAGTGAGAAATCCAGGAAACCTATTGAATTTTGGCCTTTTTTCTTCTCTTGAAAGCTGAGACTGTCCCCCGGCTTTATTTTCTAGGACCAGGACTAATTAATTAGTTAGGCTCTTTATAAAATGCAAGAGGTAATAGTACCTTTGCTTCATGGTTTGTCAAAATAGAACATAATAGGGTATGTGTGGCTCATGTGGATTCATCACAGATAAAACTATTAATTCAACCTTTAAAATTATATGTAAACTATATGAAGTATGTCTAAGTTGTGTATCATAATTATGTACCATAAATTTTGTAGACAGAGACCCTTGTTAAGTAGGTAGAAGGAACTGCCTCATACTGCTTGTGCATCTCCAGAGAGACTCTGCACGTAACATGAGGGTGTTCTCCAGGGCCACCGACAGTGAGCTCCTGAGTCCTGGCTGAGCGCGCTTCGATCCTGTTTCTCTTGGGAAGTCACGGTGGGTCTGGAATAATTAAACTCTGCTCACTATTTCGTAGCGACCGCTGTGTGAGTCACTGTGACTCCCGAAGCTGCATCCTAGCCCAGGAGGAAGAGCAGCACCTGCAGACGGGAGACCCTCAGCTGACTCGACACGTCCTGCTGTGTTTACTGCTCATCATCGGCCTGTTTGCCGTAAATGCTTCTTCTGCTTCTGTTGGGGGGGGGGGTGTGGAGGGAAGGGGTTATTTCTTTAAACTGGCAGCTTCGCTCAGAGAAGCTTCACTGCTACTTTGCAGACGACGTATGGTGGCTAGGCCATCTGAATTTTAACATGTAGCTAAATGTTTGAGGCATGAGGATAGGGACAGGGAATGAATGGTTTACTCCGTGGCCCAATCACTCCAATGGTCTGTTCTTCGTACAGTCACGTATTCAGTCTATACGCTTGAGCCCAGAATTTGTCAAAACAAAGTATTTCCATGATATATGCAGGACTGCTTACTTATGACAGTGAACAAATACCTAAATTAGCTCTCTAAAGATATATTCAAGGCTGGAGAGATGGCTCAGCGGTTAAGAGCACTGGCTGTTCTTCCAGAAGTCCTGAGTTCAATTCCCAGCAACCACATGGTGGCTCACAACCATCTGTAAGGAGATCTGGTGCCCTCTTCTGGCCTGCAAGGATACATGCAGACATTACACTGTAAAATAAATAAATAAATCTTTAAAAAAAAAAAAAGATATTTTCCAAATAAACTTTTCACATAATTTTTAGGGCCTAGAGAGGTGGCTCAACAGTTAAGAGCGCTTGCTGCTCTTGCAGAGAACCAAAGATTCTCATCATGTCTAACCACTGTCTGTAACTGCAGTTCCGGGGATCTGATGCCCTCTTCTGGCCTCTGTGGGCACCAGGCAAACACATGGGAACAACAGATGTATGTACACAGGAAAACACTCAGATATATACATCTTTAAAATTTTTTAATTATGAAAATCTTCATACTATAGAGAAATAGAAAAATATCTATCATACTAATGCCTTCTAATTTTTCTTTTTCATTATTATTTAATTCTTTTGTGTGGAGATTGAACCCAGGGTCTCAGGAATGTGAATCACAAGCTTAAGTACTGACCTGTAGCCTCAGCCCTGCCTGCTAACTGTTCAGCACACTCTGCATGGTTCTATAGTCCATCCAGGCCTCTGTGTTGCTTTTTCCCACAAATATCAAACAAGGCTATTTGACCAAAGTGTTCAAAGCCATTGTTTTAAATTATTTCCCAATAATCACAAAAAAGCAACATCATAATTTATTCAAGTACTTCTTTATTCAAAATGCCCTAATAAACACCTCCAGACATTGTGTTTTCTATTGGTAGATTCCTGAGGTGGAGAACCCTGCATCAAAGTCTAGAAGCATTTCTATGACACAGATGTATTCTATTGATTCTTTTCCAGAGGGGTAGTGCACATTCATAGAGCCTTCATGCCAGCATAAAATATTGAAAGATTTTCAGTGTTATAATTTATAAATACAGTACTTAATTTTATTGTGTACATTTCTTTAACTATAGAAGGGCTTTTCTTTGTTATCCTCACTTGTGAATGATCAGTTGTTACACATGATCCCTTCCCATGCTTCGAGTGTGACCCCCTAGAGATGGGAGGTGGGCCAAAAGCCTCTGCAGCCGCCTCACACTGGATGCTCGTTACATAGCGTGGATTAGCCAGCAACACTTAACGGCCATCTAAGAACAAGAGTCCAAAACAAGAACTGCTGCCAGGAACTGCTGCTTAGTGATAGAATTGTTTTCTTGTGTCAAACTAATTTTAAAATCCATCCTGTGTAGGCTAGTCGGCAGTCCTGATCTATTATGTAAGCTTCTGTATTATGGCTCATGTCTTCTTGCTTCCAAGTTGATCAGAATAGACAGTTTGAGTGGCATCTGTCAAGAGGAAGGTTGAAACCTCTTGTTTGAAAGACAAAGCTTCGACATTCTCTCGGTGTTTTTCCCCTGTAGTCTTTTCCCCCTAATTATTAGCTAGAGAAGTTATCATGCTGTGTGCTGGATGGGGAGAAATGATTCTCTGCTTCATTTTCAAGTTGCTTTTTCTTCCCTTTACAGAATCTCTCTAGTTGTTTGTGGTGGCTGTTCAACCACGAGACTGGACGACTCTATGTTGAATTACAGTTTTTCTGTGCCGTGTTTAACTTTGGCCAGGTATTTATTTACGGAGAACGAGAGGGTTGTTTTCTCGGGTGAGGTGATTGGGGGAGGGTGGTGCAGACGGTGTTTTCTTTTACATCAAAAGGGTTCAGTTTGTTTATCAGCTGCTGGGACGCATGGCAGCTGAAAGCTGCTGCCTGTCTCCCCATAGAGATGAATTATTATATTGGTTGAAGTCATCAGAATGTACGCTGATGTTTCAACCAGAAATACCAAAGACTTTTTTTTTTTTTTTTTGCTTTGGCATTGAGATGAAGAATAATGATTTAAGCAGGAACAAGATGTTCCCAAATTTTTCTTAAACTTCTGATCTTCCTAACTCACTTTGGAAGATAACCTGCTTCTCTGAGCCTTAGTTTGGCCACTTAACACTACTAAATATCTCATGTTTTTTGAATGACAGCTACTTAAATCAGTATTTTAAAAATCATGTGATGTATAAATACATTTTAGCAGAAACAGTAGTAGTGTTCCTCCAGAGGTTACCCTGTACCAACCCTTGTTAAGGATTTTATGTTCATTATCTCATGTAAATACCAAGATACCTACAAAGTAGACACTATCATTCCCCTCTCATGTTACTACTAAAATTTATATTTAATGTCTGGCATTTAGAAGGCTTTGGGTTTAATCCCTAGCACTGGGACAAAACGGAGGATATTTAAAGAAAAATAACATTTTAAATTTTGGGAAATATTTTATGTGCAAAGTTCAAAATTTGATCTTTTCATCAACCTGCTTTTCTTATCTCTTCTTTTTTAAGGTGCCAGGGATTGAGTTTTCACTTGTACACACTAGGCATACTAGTGACCACATGTAACCACACTGAACCGCCTCCCCAATCAAACCCTTACTTTTTGATTAGAGAACAGTCATGCATAAACTGAATATCAACTTGAAAAATACTGTGTTGGAAATCACTGCCTATTAAATTTGAAATATTTTGCCATATAAGGTAGTTAAAATTTGTCAGTTTCTGCTTCTACATATTTTCGCCTTCCACTAACCACTCAAAGTGTCTCCTGCTTGTTTTGACATTGTTATTGGAAGAAAACCAGCAAAGTATAAAGGAACACATTATATAATAAGTTCATTACAGACAAACATGGGTGCCCCAGAGCCATCTGATACCAGTTTCACTTGTGATACTATTTAAGATCTGACATTACCCAACTATAGAATACGAGGCTGAAAATTCACAGCCCCCCTAAGCATTTTGCATTCAGAAAGCCTACTCCAGATTGAGCCATGTTAGGACAGGAGCCAAGCAAGCTCCATGCCACAGGGCTTTGTCAAGAACAGAACTAATGGCAGGAATGTTGTACTTCAAATGCTATCCATACAGCTTATGTCTCAAGTGGCTCAAAGGCATGAGAAGACACAGTCTCACTCTAATCCTATTTTCCTTTTAAAGATCTAGTGTAGTGAGATGTTCCCTTCTGACTATTTGTACTTAAGACAATCAAGTCCTTCATGTAATATTTTGTATTTACAAATTTTTAATTATGTGTATGTCTGTCTTATTGGTGTGTCTGGGAAAGGTGGGGTATGTGCATGTAAGTACAGTTGCCTGTGGAGGCCAGAAGAGGGCCTCAGATCCTCTGGAAGCAGTTTGGAGCCACTCAGCATGAGTGCTGGGAACTGAGCTCAGCTTTTCCAGAAGAGTACTATGGACTCCCTACTGCTGGGCCCACCCTCTAGCTTCATGTAACGGCGCATGAAGAACCATGCTTGCAATGCATAAGTCTTTGGGGGACCTTTCATATCTACAACATAATGCTAACTGTATTACAATTAGATATTATAGGTCTTGTTAATTATATTTCAACAGAAAAATAATAAGTACTTGGGCACTCACTGAGAGATTTTCTTTTAGAAAAAAGAGGGAAACACAAACATGTAGGCTTTAAATGATTTTGTTTTTCTTCAGGAGCTGTCATGCAAATGCAGTTCTTCAACACTGGCTTTTAGCACCCATCATAATTACTAGGACAGAATGATTGGGAAGCGGGTGTCGTGTGCCTGCAGACACTGAGTTTCAGTCTGCTTTGAATGCTGAATTAAAATGTTGCTCCCATCACTATCGGCTGCTTCCTCACACACTAACTGTCTTAATTTCTGTCTTAAGGTTGTATTGTTGAATCAAACAGAGTAACTGTTTTCTCTCCTAGGGATTTATTTCCTTTGGAATCTTTGGGCTGGACAAACATTTAATCATCCTACCTTTCAAAAGAAGGTAAATTCAGTTTTGAAATAAGCCTTTGTGATGACAAGGCCATTCTATTAAAATATTGATACTTTTTATACTTTTATATCTGCTAGGAGACCATAAATGCCACACAAAGGTTATCTGTGAAATCACATATTTGTTGCAGATAATTGCAGAGAAAGTATTGGAAGAAGTATTATAAATCCAGCAATGTAATTTGCATTTTAACAAGAATTGATGGGCACTGACTTCTAGCAATGCTATTAACTATATATAGTGAAATGAACTTGGAAATGGAAGTAGTAGGTGCTGGATTCCTCATCAAAGTCTACATCTGATTCTTCTTCTCCTTTGACAATAAGCTTTCTCTTTCTATCAAACTGAGTGTTTACAGAAAATTCAAGGATTCCCTCAACTTTGGGGGTTTTGTTGGCTTCTAGGAAGGTTTCTTTTAAGGCAGATCAAGGTTTCTTTGTAAAAAATAATAAGGTAAACATTTCAACATGGGGTGGAGAGAGAGGCAGGGAAAAATGTTTGTTCTCCACTTGCTCTCGAGGGAAAATTCATAGACACTAGAAGGGCTAATGGAATCCAGCCTACCTACTCTGTAAGGAGTGCCAGTTGAGAGTGTCTGCCCCTTCTCCATCATCATCACTGTCATTATTTTCATTAAGATGTCATTGCTAAGGGTCATCAGCATTCCTTAAAGAAAAGTATAAAAGAAAAGCCATTCAGTGTAGTCGCCAGCTTCATAATGCCGGCCAAGTCAGTTGTCAGCGGTTGTCTTGCCTGGATGGACAGAATGGATTGTTTTATACTCCAGACCCTGGCACTTGTTTCTCTGCTACTAATGTTGAAAATGGTGAAATAAAGTGCCTATCCATAAGTTACCTTGGTTTGCTTAGATTTGGTTTTAGTCTCTGAGGAAGTGTGAGACATCCGGCTTAGTGTCTAAGCTAGGTCTGTGCTGCAAAAAGGTCAGAGACAGAAGGAATATCTTAGTACAAACTGAAGCAGGTCAAGCATATCTGCAGCGTGTATAAAGGGGTCAGCCCTGCCCTAGCCTGCTCGAAGAGCGGGTGTAGGAAAGGGGCCTTTCTGGTTCAGAGATTAATGACATCTGGGTATTGATGACAGAGCTTTGGTGGTGGATTTTGAATAGCTACTTGGTGAGGCAGTTCGGATCTTCTCACACCTGTTTTCTTTAAGAAACAGCCCGCTTAAATTTTGGTTTTCAGGCTTGAATTCCTGTGGAACAATAAGGAAACAGCAGAAAACAGAGACTCCCCTGTTTCTGAGGAAATAAAAATGACCTGTCAGCAATTTGTCCATTATCACCGTGACCTGTGCATCCGAAACATCGTCAGAGAAAGAAGGTAAAGCCAGTACAGGGTTCAGAAACATAGATTCCAGATTATTAACATTAGGTTTTAACAAGTTAATAACTGTGGGTAAGTTTCTAGTTTAAGAAATAAGATATAAAAATGACATATCACTTTGATTTTTACATTTAATGTCAGGTAGCTTCTGATTCCTATATAAAATGTGAGTTGTTGGGCAGGGTATTAACATTCTCTTCATGTTGGCCATTAGTGTCTCTCATAAAGCACTGAAAAACACTAGGTTTAGAAGGGATTTTATATTCTCATCTCCTAGTACTATGTCATTTCATGATGCTGTCAAGAGAATGAAATGAAATTTCTCCCTCTTAATTAATTCTATGATATTTATTTCACCCCCAGTCCTAGTCATTATTTTGTGACATGATATTTATTCTTCTAATCCCCAAGGTACAGAATGTGCTGCAACAGGAAATGATGGACTATGAGTAATCAAATATTACAGTGTGCTGATAGTTCTCGTTGTCATGAAAGAGGAAATAAAACAAAGCAAAAAGTAAAGAACCTAATACCTTTATGTGCATTTCTAAAAATGTGGGGATTACTATTCAAGATGGTTCATTTCTAAGGACTCTGACACTATGCTCAACATGCATGCCATTGACAATCGGAAGAATATAGCCTAGTTGAGGAAGTGGGAAGGGGACTCTCTGAGTGTTAATACTAGAACTTCCGAGCTGGTACTTCTTGGCAAGTTCAGTTCTCAAAACCTCACATTTCTTTTCCTTTAAAAAAAAAAAAAAAAAAAAAAAAAAAAAAAAAAAAAGCCCTCCTTTAGGGCCCGGAGAGATGGCTCAGCATTTGAATGCACTTGTTCTTACAGAGCCCTGGCCTCTTGGTTTCCAGCACCATGTGGTGGTTCACAACCTTCTTCTGTAACTCCAGTTTCAGGATCTGACTCCCTCTACTGGCTTCCTTGGGCACCAGGCATGCACATGATGCACATACATACATAGGCAAAACACTCACACACATAAAATAATAATAAATAAACCACAGAGAAAAATCTTACTTTAATGGCCAAATGTCTGTGATGAGCCTTGCCTAATTAATAACAATGATAAACTCTGGAGAAAAGTGACTTTTCTACCTAGAGAGGCTAAGCACAATTTCAGGATACTGCCTATGGATAGTTTGAACAATTTAACATTGCTTTAAAATTTTCTCTTAAGAAAATCCACAGTTTCCGTCAGGTTACTGCGCTTGCCAACTGTCAGGAAGCAGAACTCTTAGCATTTGCTGAGCTACCAGGTCCCAGATGGCTGAATGGGCACCAGCTGGTATAAACCAGCTGATTTCTGCTCCTTTCCAGATCTGCAGCCTGTCCCATGTCACATTCTCTGACACTCTGTACTATTGCTTAGGCTTTTGGGACAGCAGCCTGCTCACAGCAATCAGGAAATAATATCTTCAGTTACTGACCGGGACAGAAGGTATCACCTCTACATCGAAAAGACCCAGACACTAACACTGATATTTCAGATACTGGAGAACAATTTTATGTTATTAACTTTTTTCTAATTCTTACATGTGAAACTTTGTATTTATGGTAAAATGCTTGAATTTTTTGACACCCGTTTGTCACTTCATCCTGCTCTTCACCTCTATCTCCTGTTGTCAAGCGCTCCAGATTTCACAGCTTGATTGATGCTTGTGGAGGTTCTTGCTGTCTAGTGCACATTTGTGAGAAAATGTTCATAATTCATGTAATTGGTTCTCTTGTGTGGCATTTCTTTCTCTTTATCTGCTCATACTTAAGCAATCCAGATTTGCATTAGGAAGACAAATATTAAACAATCCAGAAGCAAATAAAAATCAAAGCATGCTTCCTAAAGATTGCTCTTTATTATTTTATGAATGCGCATGTGTCTGTGTGCATGGCTATGGAGGTCAGAAGAGGGTGTCAGATCCCCTGGAGCTGGAGTTACAGGCAGTTCTGAGCTGCCTGATGTAGCTGCTGGAAACTGAACCGGGGGCCTCTGGAAGGACACTGAGTCCTAACCACTGTGCCATCTCTCCGGCCCCAAAGCACACTTTTAAAATCTTGGGTTTGCTGTAGGACAGATCTCACTTGTTTGCTCCAATTCCTAATGAAGCAAATGATTGTCCTGGCTACTGAGGGAAAGAGACTGCGGGTGCTATAAGCTGAACATGAAAGTTTGATTTCAGCAGGTTAATAAAGCAATAGAACAAAAAGAAGTTTTACTTTTGTTCTTGGAGACACAATCTCCTCATGTAACCCACGGCTCAAACCCGCTCTGCTGTCTCAACCTCTCGGGAGCTGGAATTACAGGCATGCATCCCAGACACAACTGTAACAGTTACACACGAGTCATCTGTGGACAGGTACGAGGCCACCCTGGGAGCTGTGGCAGTCAATGACGTGCCTGCCACGTAAGCACAAGAGCCTGAGTTAGGTCTTTAAAGCCCAAGAGAGAGCTGGACTGGTGACGTGTGCCTGTCAGCTCAGGCCTGAGGGGAGAGAAAGCAGCCAAATCCACGAGCTTTAAGTTCAGTGAGACTCTGTCCCAACCAAGATGGAGAGCCGTGGAGGAAAGAGGCAGACTGTGACCTCAGATCCCCACATACATGTGCACACATTACGTGCATGCAAGTGCACATAACACACACAGGCCATGCTGCTATTAAAAGATACTTGGGGCGGGGGGGGGGGGAGACAGATGGCTCAGCAGTTCAAGTGCACAGGCAGCTCTTCCAGAGGACCTGGGTTTGATTCCACATGGTGGCTCACAACCATCTGTTAACTCCAGTTCCAAGGGATCTGATGCCCTCTTCTGGCCTTGGGTACTGCATGCACATGGTGTCCACCAGACATAAATGCAGATAAAACTCCCATACACATAAAAATATGTAAATAAAAATGTAAAAACTATTGTCAAAAATTGTCTTAATCTACGCTGCTCAATATAGTATCCACATGCCATACATAACTTTTTAAATTCTTGAAAATTAAATCAAGTTTTCAAAAAAAAAAAGAAAAACTTCTTGGGGGCTAGGGAGACGGCTCAGTATTCAGAGTGCTTGCCTCACAGCATGAGAACTGGATTTGGGATCTCCAGAACCCACATAAAAGCTGGGCTGGTGGGGTGGCTTGCCGGTAATCCCACAGGAGGTCGACAGGCAGGGGATCTGTCTGGAATGGGCAAGCTCCAGGTCCAGTAAGAGACCCTGCCTCAGTAAATAAAGTGGGGAGGAATCAAAGTCAACCGTTGTCAACTTCAGGCTTCCACATGTATGTGTACATACATGTACCCCACACACAATACATTCAAACATGCACAAACACAGACACATGCCACACACATACACACCTGCTCCCCCCTGAAAGAATTTTTCTCAGGCAATACACTTATCTATGCCATTTTTAAAAAGTGTTTGTTTTCACAAGTATTACTGGCATGTTTTTTTTTTTTTTTCACCAGAGTCTGTCTAGGGTCAGGAAAGGTAACAAATCCTTCATGTTTAGAACAGTTCCAGTTCTGTCCTGCTCTTAACTATCACACTGTCTTTCCTCATTCCCTGTACGTTTTTCTTTGCTCATCCTCTGTCATGCAGTGCCGATACCAGAGTTACAGAGCATATGGCTGAATCATTCCTTTGACATACAGGTGTGGCGCAAAGACTTCTGCTGGGACCTTCTGTGGCTCTGACCTGGTGAACTGGCTAATTGAAGTGGGCCTTGCCTCGGACCGTGGTGAAGCTGTCATCTACGGAGACCGGCTGGTGCGGGGGGGAGTCATCCAACATATCACCAACGATTATGAGTTCCGGGACGAGTATCTGTTTTACAGATTCCTTCAGAAGAGCCCTCAACAGAGTCCTGCCGCTGCTGTGAGCAACCCCCAACAGGAAAGCTATAGAGAAATTGGCCACTCATCTCCATCCTCACTTTCCCCTCAGACTTAAATTATGAAGGCGAGAACCCCACATGGAATCGTACCCTCTAGGCTCACATCTGGCACTTTTAGCTGTGAGGCCTCGGGCAGGTTACCTTTCTGAGCCTCCGTCATCTCGCCTGCAAATGCATTCCTACCCTGCACTGACACACTCTAACCTTACGTGCTTGTAAAGCACACGGGAAACTGACGAGAGAAAGCCTAGAGTTCAACGTTCTGATAATGAACACAGTAATTGCTATAGGTACCACTATCGTACCGATATTTGAAAATCATTTCTTTCTGCGACTGTTTGTTATAATTTCAAAGTCAGTATCTAACTGGCTGTTATTTTTAAATTGCCAAAGCTGGCAGGCTTGCTGCTCTAAAAATGAACCTTAAGACAACTTTACATTTACCGATAACACTTCCCCTGACAGATTTTTATTTTTTCTAGTAAAAGGTTTTATTTTTCTTTCCACTTCTTTGACAAATACTACCCATTTAAAAATTAAAACTTGTTTTATTTTTTAGATAAGGTCTCATGTAGCCAGGCTGGCCTCAAATTCCCTATGTAGCCAAGGATGGCTTTGAACTCCTGATCTTCCTATCTCTGTCTCCTGAGTTCAGGGCTTATTGGTGTGTGCCACCATGCCTGGCTAACCCCACTGTTTTTTAAAAGTAATTTTTAAATTTATTTTTGATAAAACACCGATTTTAAAGCTTTGTCTTGTCTTCTATCTAAAGTACTAATGTGTGCCAATAAGAAGAGACTAAGAACATTAATATTATCTCTATAATTTTCAAGTTAAAAATTTAATTTGAGCCTATTCATTCAAATGCTATCAAAAGTACTGCCATGACATGACTATTTCTGGCACTTTCAAAGTATTCTCTTGTAGAAGGAAAATCTATTTTATTTCCTGCATTGACACAGTATATAGTCAGAAGTTTCAAATTCTAAACCTAGCGGAATCCTACCTTTAGGATTCAGTCTTTAAATGTGTCCATGTCTAAAAATGTGTAAGTTTAAAAATGACCAAATGCTGCTTAGTCCACTGAGACCTTCTTGAAAAAGGACTCAAACTAGACAGCTCACAAGCAGCAGGAAGTCTTCCTTCCAGGTCTGGAGGCTGGTAGTGCAGGATCGCGGTGGCGGCACACTCAGCGTCTGGTGAGGCCCTGGTTCAGGTTCACAGATGGAGCCACACGTGGTGGAGGGAAGGGCTCTGGCCTCTTCACCCGTAGAAAGGCAAATCCCATTTCAACACCTCTTCTCTCGCGAGCCAGTCTTCTCCAAGGCCCCCACACTGCGGCTGGGTTTTCATATCAAGACCGTAACACCTTCAGATAAAGCTTTACCTTCAGATAATTTGCACATCCTTTGAACAGCCAGTTAATTGTTAGATATCAGTGATGGTTTAATTTATTTTAAACGTTATTTATCTCATAGTGTTTAATATATAAAAGCCACCTAGAAAATTATTTATGGGGTTAGTGCCCTGACCCTTTTAATGTAGCAAATACATAATTAAAAAAAAAACTTGCATGGAAGCCTAGTATATTTAAAAAAAAAAAAGATACTTAGTTATGTTCTGATCGTGGAACTGGGATGTTGAGGTGGAAGGGAAAGACACGCCCACACTGTCACTCCCTATGCTGGGGCTATGCAGAAGCACCCGCTCTAGCGGCCTCTGGTGACACAAGACAGAACTCGCATGCAGGCAAGCGACCCAGATTCAAGGGCGGGAATTTGTTGTTTGTGAGTAAACCTTATTAAGTCTGCTCTTTCATTTGCACAAATGGAATCTGAAACATTATTTTCCATGGGAGGTTCTAAAATAAAACCACAGATCAGAGTGATTTGCAGTTTCAGATGATAAAGGCCTTTAAGGGATGTTTCTAGGATTAAGGGATAAGCTAATTTTATTAAATGAAAATATTTGTATGTTACTTTCTCACTGACAGCACGTTTCTCAATAAAATACTTATTTTAACTTGCATGGTCAACGTCTTTTCCTTGAATAATCCAAATAATGCTGACTTTGCCACACAAGTCTTGTCTGTAAATTCTCAATGCTTTCTTAAGTGATTTTCCTGGGGCTATCTCATGACCTTGTGGTGCTGCAGAGTCTGGAGTAATCAGGCTGTCAGTAAGCACCTTTTATAAAGTACCTTTTAATAACTGGTCACAAGTGGTCAGGTGATGAGTGACAGGGGAGCACAGTCCAGGATCATGAAATGTTCTTCAGGAAAAGATGGGCTTTACGTTTCTGCAGTCATCTGATGAAAACCTCAGCCAGTTAATTTTGTTGTTGTTTTTCAAGACCGGTTTCTCTGTGCAGCCCTGACTGTCCTGGAACTCGCTCTATAAACCATGCTGGCCTCGAACTCACAGATCTACCTGCCTCCGCTTCCTGAGTGCTGGGATTAAAGGTGTGGGCCAGCATTGTAAAAGTATTTTGTAAAATTCTGTTTAGAATTAGTCAGGCGATTGTGGCACATGCTTTTGATCCCAGCACTCAAGAGGCAGAGCCAGGCAGATCTCTTGAGTTTGAGACCAGCCTGGACTACAGAGAGAGTTTTAGGACAGCCAGCGCTACACAGAGAAACCCCATCTCAAATAAACTCAACCAAATAATACTTCTACAAAACCAATACTTTTACAAAAAACAAACAAACAAAAAACTGTTTCCAAAATTTCACTCTGTGTAATTATTTTTAAGGAAATGTATTGGAGACTAATATATAAATTTCTCTTTTCATCAAAGATCAAACAAACCAAATTTACATAAAATAATTAAGTTTATTATTTTTTACTCTTACAACAGATAAAATTAAGAAAACACTAAAATTCCTAAAATACACCCCAAGGCATTAATTACCAACATGAGCATTCACATCAAATATTCTGTTGTATATACACAGTGAAAATCTCTACAAATTAACTCACATATCCTTATAATCCTTGAAGTTTTTAGGGCTCAAACTTATGAGGCTACCAAGTTATTCAGGTAAATTATCCAGCTAATTTATTTAACTTTACATTTCTGTAGAAAGGTCTGTATAAATTCTTTTCACCAGTATTTGGATGTTCCTTTAACAAATACTATATATAATAGCAAAGCATCCAAGTATAATACTGAACAATGGGCCATCATGGAACGTCTATTCTACTGTGAAATATTAAATGTATGATTAATTTGGAGCCACATATGATCCTGAGTATATGGAAGGAAAATGCCTAAGAAACTCATTTGTTAGCAAGCTCTAAGGATGAAAAGAACTACTTACATAAAAGGGAGGTACATGCAGAGGGTACAGCCATGAGGCTGGAATGCGCACACTGGGTACATTTAAGGACTTAAAAGACCACCATCGTTGAAAGAAAAATCAAGAACAAATGTGTACTACTATATAAAAGGGGCACAAAATCAACAGCATCTCTTGCTGGCATTTGTTAAGGAGTGAGGCTTTACCCTAAGAACAACGAGCTTGAAGAGGTTTGACTTGGGGGTGGGAGGGACTGCAGAGATGGCTCATGGTTAAGAGTCACTTGTTGTTCTTGCAAAGGACCTGGGTTTGGTCCTCATCACCCACGTGGTGGCTCACAGCCATCTGAAGCTCTAGGTGTAGAGGATCTCATACCCTCTGAGGGCCCCAGGCATTTGTGTGGTGCACAGACGTACATGGACCAAAACCCTCATACACACAAGATAAAATTTTAAAAGCTAAGAAAAATGAAGTGTAGACTCCCTAGTAAAATAAATGAATAATAAATAAAAAGCACCTGATTATAGAATGGGCCAAGATCTAGACACCTCATCAAAGAAGATGTCCAAGTGGCAATAAGCTTTCAAGATGAAGCTCAGCATCATACGCCATTTGGAATTACAAATTAAAAAAAGAGAAAGTGCGAGGTCATGGTTCAATCCCTGTTACCTAAAAAATGATTAGAATGACCAAATTCTAGAACACGGGCAACTGGCCAGGACAGAGCAATGGGCTAGAAGGGGTAGGAGTGGCAGCTTCTGGCAGACGGCTCGGCAGTTCCTCACTCACACCACAGGATCTGCAGTTCCCCCAGTTTTCAGCCAAAATGGGTTGGACACTTAGAACGACACAGCAACTTGCACCTGGATGTTTGCTCACAATTGCCAAAGTTTGGAAGCAGCCAAGACGCCCTTTAGTAGTGACACACCCCACAGAAGGCATTATTCCATGCTAAGAAGAAATGAGCTATGGCAGCATAGAGGCATGGTGGAAGCTGCGTATTGAAGAAGCCAAACTGAAAAGTCTGTAAGATTCCAGTTACCCAGATAACAAACAGACTAACAGTTCTGAGGGGATGCAGCATTAGCCTTAGACATTTTTCTAATTTTTCTAAAGCTGGTTAGTATTTGCCTAAAGCACAAAAAATCACTTGACATACTTTCCATTGCTTAAAAAAAAGGGGGGGCTCTGAGCTTTCTTAATTGAGAAAATGACTTAAGGGCACTACAGAATATAATAAACACAGCCCATGCATCATGTTAATGTTTCATGCTTGAAATACTGAACACTAATTACTGTGGTTTTAACAGTCAAAATATCACTTAATATGAGGGAATAATCAGATCTCCTTAAAGTAGCTTTGTATCATTTATCTGGGCAGTGAGGAAGATTTTTGACCACCTACATATCATTAAGAACTAATACTTGACTGATAAATTTTAATTTCATCTTTCACACATTGAGGAAAGAGATTAACAATTTTATCCACGTCAAGATGCTTGTTTTGGAGGATTGATTCCATCTCTTCAAACACTTCTTTTTCCAGCTTCCTCATGTGGTCCAACATTGTCTTGCTGTTTTCCTAATTAAAATAATAAAATTAAACACACATATATGAATCTTAACAAAACTCCAGTCCACTGCCAAGGTTTATTTATTCTGGTTTCTACTGGTTTGGTTATTCTCCTATTCTGTAGATGCAAAAGGAATGAAAAGAGAAAAAAACAATGGTTTTCTTTGGGGAAAAACGTTGCTCTAGATGCAGTTAATGCACAGATACCAACATTAGTTATTTTTAGCTGAAAATATAAGAACAATCATACAATATTAATAAACAAGAACAGCAACACAGTATTAATAAACAAGAAACTCAGAACAAGACAGGTGGAAATCTGCCTTAACTGTATATGAAGAAGTTTACTGAAAATCAAGACTGGGGCTTTTTTTGTGGATTTAGAGCTTGTGTATTTAAAGCCAATTTCATCCGATTAAGGAAATGGGCCTGCAGGTACACCTCGGTGGCAGAATGTCTGCTAGCATGCTTGAGGACCTGGGTTCAAGCCTTAGCACCAGGAAAACAGGATAGCGATGAATTCCTTCACACGAAGGAAACAAAACAGTTATGTTCAAGAGGGAAGGAATAAAAAGATAGTTCTCCTTGTTTTAAGGAAGTGGGGGTGGTGTCCATGACTCGTAGAGAAAGCGGCATTTTTCCTGTGTGGACTGCTGAGGACTGAACTCAGGACCTTGTGCATGCTAGGCAAATGCTCTACCTCTGCACCCACGTTTCCAGCCTAAGAAGAAATGATTTTTAAATAGTTGAGAAGTCATCATCCTTTGGATCGAGAGGAAGAACGGAACACTGTGTAAGTCAGCACCACTGCGAACTTCTGAAGAACTATGGGACAGAGCACCCCAAAATGCTGATTCCCAACATGAAAGGGCATGCATACCCTCCCGAAGGAGCAATGCGTTTCGTAATAATGGGGAAAAAGAATTTCGTAAATAAACAGTATTTAAATAATTGACCACCTTTTTGAAAAACAAGCTCAGAATCCTTGCCTTCATGACATATAAAACAGATTCAGGATGCATTATAGAACTAAATGCTGTTAAATTTTATTTATTTATTCATTTGTGTGCATTTGTGTGTGTGTATGTGAATGTGCCACCATGCTTTGCCTGGAAGTCAGAGGACAACTTGGAGGAGTTGATTTTTTCTTCACCAGGTAGGTCCTGGGGACTGAACCCAGGTCATTAGTCTTAGTGGCAGGTGCCTTTACCTGCTGAGCCACTTCAGCCAGTCCTAGAGAACTCAATATTGTTTAAAAGCACACATATGTGGGCCGGTCAGAGGGCTCAGTGGGTAGAAGTGCTTGCCACCAAGCCTGACAGCCTGAGTTCGATCCCCAGGGCCTGAATGGTCAAAGGAGAGAGCCAGCTGCAGACACGTGAGTGCTGTCATGAGCAATGAAGGATGTGGAGGTGGCTCGAGGGGCCAGACAGACGCTCCTGCAGGTGTCGCTAAGGAGAATGAACGGAGGCACGAAGGACCGGACGGCCTGTAGTCTCAGTGGCTTTGGAGATGAGGCAAGAGGACCATAAATTCAAGCTCTGCCTGGGTTGTAGAGAGACTTCAAGACTAGTCTGGGCAACTTTAATGAGCCCTTGCCTCAGAAAGTACAAAGAGGGTTGGGGACAGCTTAGTGGTGGAAGGGACAGTTAACAGGTAGTAGGGACCGACGAGAAACATACAAAATGGCTGATCTTTTTCACGGGGGTGGGGTGGGGGGGTGGATGCCTGACTTTAGATAGCCCTTCTATTTCCTTTTTAATCTTTTTTTTTTTTCTCTCCAGGGTTGGGAGGAAAGGCTAGGGAGAAGTGAAGAGGTATGGTATATTATAAAATTATCTTTCTATCTGTTCCACAAATAAGTACATGTCTATTTCTAGACATGCTATTTCAAGTGATATACTGCTTTTCTAAAATGCTTCAAGTTTTAAAATAATGAGCATCTATCATTCTTGTAACAAAAAACCAAACTAAAACAAAACTACAACAAAACACTAGCTGGGCATGGTGGCACACACCTTTAAACCCAGCACTTGGGAGGCAGAGGCAGGTGGATCTCTGTGAGTTCAAGGCCAGCCTGGTCTACACTGCAAATTCCAGGCTAGTCAGGAATATACAGTGAGACCTTGTCCCCAGACTAAACAATAAACCAAACCCCAAACAAAAAAAAAACCCAAAAAACAAAAAACAAAAAAAACAAAAAAACAGCTCATTATTTTAAGTCTACAAAATCTTGATCACTATTTGTTTTTTGGCAGTCAAGGCATCGGGTCTGGGGACTTAGACATGCCACATAAGCACTCTCTCACTAGCCCACAGCCCCTTAAATCACTTTCAATTCTAACATGAGGCTGCAAGATTCAGAACGTTATAGAAAAAGACCAGGTTAACTGCCCTTCAGAGACTTTTCTGGTGTGGAATATGTACTGAGCAAACTCTGCAACTTCACTGGGTCTCAGAATCTTTATCAGAACAATATCTTCCTCGTATAACTAATACAAATAAGGAATAATACATATAAAATACATTAAACAATACATATAAAACTATATATAGTAAGTGTTCTGTAACTGTTAGCTGTTGTTATTATGTTCAAAATTCTAAATTTTTCTAAAAGAATCACAACATACATACTCTTTTTGTTGGTTTTTTGAAACAGGGTTTCTCTGTGTAGTCCTGGCTGTCCTGGAACTTGCTCTGTAGACCAGGCTGGCCTCAAACTCACAGAGATCTGCCTGCCTCTGCCTCCCCAGTGCTGGGATTAAAGGCGTGCGCCACCACTGCCTGGCCCACAACATACACATTCTTTTTTTCTTTTTCTTTTTTTTTTTTTTTTTTTTGGTTTTTCGAGACAGGGTTTCTCTGTGGAGCTTTGCGCCTTTCCTGGGACTCACTTGGTAGCCCAGGCTGGCCTCGAACTCACAGAGATCTGCCTGCCTCTGCCTCCCGAGTGCTGGGATCAAAGGCGTGCGCCACCACCGCCCGGCACTACATACACATTCTTAAACAAAGGTCAACACCATATAGCTTCATGAGTCACTATTTCTAACCCTATTTTTTATGAAGGAAAGAAAGAAAGCTAATACTCCACAATTCAAAATATGAACTGAATTACACCTTAAACCATTCTTACTGTCACAACAAAGACTATAACCCAACCATACCTTACTACTACTCATCACCTCCAAGGCCTGTTGATGTTTTTGGTAGAGTAGGTGTCTTCTGTCAGGCCTGATATATGGCTTCTTTGCCATGAGTCTTTCAAGTTCAAATGTCGGGGATTTTGTATCCAACAGTTGTGAAACATGTGGTACAAATATGAAAGGCTTAAAAACAGACCTAGAAGAAAGGATCTTTATTGAATTTGCATGTCAAATATAAAAAAATTAACAATTATTGTGTCTTCCTAGATTCCTTCTAATTGAGGTTTCTAATAATAATGTGTATACTCTAATTGGTTCCTCCTGTTGTGGAATATTATTTTAAGGTGTGTTACATTTGTTTATACTGTGGAACATTTGTTTAATGATACAAAGATGTGTTACATTCTTTTCTTTTTTTTTTTTTTTTTTTTTTTGGTTTTTCGAGACAGGTTTCTCTGTGTAGCTTTGCGCTTTCCTGGAGCTCACTTGGTAGCCCAGCTGCTCGAACTCACAGAGATCCGCCTGCTCTGCCTCCCAAGTGCTGGGATTAAAGGCGTGCGCCACCAACGCCCGGCATGTCAATTTTTTTGGGGTTTTTTTTTTCGAGTTTCCCTATGTAGCTTTGCGCCTTTCCTGGAACTCACTCTGTAGTCCAGGTTGGCCTCGAACTCACAGAGATCCACCTGCCTCTGCCTCCCGGGTGCTGGGATTAAAGGCGTGCGCCACCACCGCCTGGCATGTTGCATTCTTTTATGTTGCATTTGTTTAACTCTGTGAAGCTGTGTTACTGTGCCTGTCTAAAACACCTGATGGTCTAATAAAGAGCTGAACGGCCAATAGTGAGGCGGAGAAAGGATAGGTGGGGCTGGCAGGCAGAGAGAATAAATAGGAGGAGAAATCTGGGAGATGATATCCAAGAAAAGGAGGAGAGGACACCAAGGGCCAGCCACACAGCCACACAGCCAGCTACAGCGTAAGAAGGAAAGAAAAGTATATAGACTAGAGAAAGGGAAGAGCCCAGAAGCAAAAGGCAGACAGGATAATTTAAGTTAGAAAAGCTGGCTAGCCTCCCAAGGTCAGGTATTCATAAGTAAGAATAAGTCTCTGTGTATTTACTTGGGAGCTGGGTGGTGGACCCCCAAAGAGTAAAAAAACCATAACCAACTACACTTGCTACGTTAGTTATTCTCAGAATCATCTTGTACATTTAGGCAAGAATGCAATGTTTTATTTAGCTCTCTATCCCCAAAGGTCTATCAGATGGCCTGGCACACTAAGAATATTAGAAAACTAAAAGTTTGTCATTTGCCAGGGTGACAGCAATCCTAAGTGTCACAGATGGTAGCTATTACTTAAGGTAAAAAATTAGCACCAGAGTTTATGAGACATGGGTTTCGTCCTAGCTACCAAAAGATATTAATAATATGAAAAACTGTAACACTGGAGAAGTGGATATAAAATTGCTTGTAATGCAACATACATTAAGTTTTATATGAGATACTAATAAATTAACTCAAGATATGTTATGAAAGCCCTAAGGACACATAACTTGAATTGATAATATTTTACATTGTACATGTATTTTCTAAATAGGGTGCATAAGTGTATCTGGTATAAGATCACTTCAGCTGTTTACTGTTATTATCACTTAATATTATAAAGTTGGAAATCAGTAAGAAAAGTGATCTACTGTCTTGACAATGTTAAATATGCTTGTGGGAAAAGGAATCAGCATAACTGCATATAAGAACCCATTAACCTTTTCTTCTCATAAAAATGAGAACCATTATACACACAGAGAAATTGTAAACTAAAATCCAAACAGGCAATGCATTAAAAGTTATAGCCTCAAGAGATGACTCAGCGGTAGTGCATTGTAGAAGACAGGGGTTCAATTCCCAGCACCAAGTCAGGCAGCTCACAACCACCTGTCAATCCAACTCGAGAGGATCGCATGCCTCTCGTCTCTACAGTCACCTGCACATTCATCTCATACACACACACACACACACACACACACACACACACACACACACACTTTAAAATAATAAAACTTTAAAAAGAAGTAATTGCTTAAACAAACTGTACTGACAAAATCATCGACACACTCATGACTGTACCCATCCCCTGACCTCTGGGTGGTTTACAGTATTTGGGGACCTCACCTCTCAGGATGTGGAGTCCCTGTAAAGAAGTGAATGCAAGGAAGGCTGGAATCTTGAGGTAAAACAGAAACCATACTTGCAGTGGTTAGGAATTCCCCCTTCATATTGATGCCACTTGGTTTATCTCGAAGAATTTCCGTCATTGTTTCAAAAGTTATGTTTCCTGAGGAAATAATCGTAAAACTCATCAAACAATGCATATATTTTACAAACCTAAGCTTCTTTTGCTATTGATAAGCTAAAACAATACACATGGGAATTGATTCTCCAGCACCAAAATGGTGGTGTGTGTGTGTGTGCGCGTGTGAAGAGTATGAGAGTATGATCATTACTGACCTGTGCCTTGACTCAGCATTTATATCAGCCACAAATTCACACATCCGATCCGTCGTGTATGCTATTGCGTCATGATGTCTGTTCTAGCACAGAGCAAATACTGACTGACTGTTTAACAACAAAATAAAAAGTCCGTGTGGAGAACATGACGGTGAAGAAAGCTATGAAACCTATTTAGGGCGCTGGAGGGATGGCTCAGCGGTTAAGAGCACTTGCTGCTCTTGCAGAGGACCCAGGTTTGGTTGCCAGCACCCAAGGTGACTCCCAAGCATCCAGAACTTCCTCAGCCTCCAGGGTGCTTGGATTCAGCAAGCGCCATCATATAAAAAGCACGTTAGGAAAAATGCCTCTGAGGGACGGTGGAGAAATAGGAGAGGACCAAGAAACCTCCAGACTGATCCAAGTCTGAACCTGAGTTTAGCAGAAGAAAAGGAAGACTTTTGTCTCAGTAGCCTTTTCTAAGGACATCTTTTTTTTTTTTTTTTTTTTTTAAATTTTTTTTTGGTTTTTCGAGACAGGTTTCTCTGTGTAGCTTGCGCCTTTCCTGGAACTCACTTGGTAGCCCAGGCTGGCCTCGAACTCACAAAGATCCGCCTGCCTCTGCCTTCCAAGTACTGGGATTAAAGGCGTGCGCCACCACCACCCGGCTTCTAAGGACATCTTAGCAAAGCTGTCACAAGTGAATCCTTGAATTAAAAAGTCAGCCTTGCCGAGGAGGTGGCGGCGGCGGCGGCGGCGGCGGCGGCGGCGGCGGCGGCGGCGGCGCTCGCCTTTAATCTCAGCACTTGGGAGGCAGAGGCAGGCAGATCTCTGTAAATTCGAGGCCAGCCTGGTCTCCAAAGCGAGTCCCAGGACAGCCAGGGCTACACAGAGAAACCCTGCCTCGAAAAACAAAACAAACAAACAAAACAAGTCAATCTTTGGGGGATGTGTAGTTCCGAAATAGCCCTGCCTGAGTCTCCCGATGGCTCTGCCACTGAGCTATGGGAAATGCAGTCCCACCACCACGGAGCATCTGTGGATTTCAGCACTGCCTCTGTGGCCACAGAACAAAAGTATTATTTTGAAGTCCATTTGCATTTATTTTGCCCCAGGTACTCCCTGCTTCTTTCTCTTCATCCTCTCCTGCAAACCCTGCTTCTATCTGGGAGCCGCTCCTTCCCCTCCCTACTCCTCATTCTCCTTTCTTCCTTTCCTACTTTTCTCACTTCTCTCTACAGGGTGCCATGCTAACCTGTGACCCATGCCCCACCACACACACTCCTTCCTTTCTTTTTAATACTGAGATAAAGATTTGCTAAGTTATCCAGGCTAGTTCTTAAACTCACAATCCTCCTGCCTCAGTCTTCTAATAGCTTTGGCTATAGGCATGCAACACGACACTTGACTGGGATTTATGTATTTACTTATTGCCTAAAGAATGTTTTTAGTGCCCAGTGGTGAGCGATGCAACCTCTCAGTTTTGTTTCAACTTTGTATTTGGAGAATATTGTCACTAAGTTGAAATTCAAAAATGTAGATACGGGGCTGGAGAGATGGCTCAGCGGTTAAGAGCACTGGCTGCTTTTCTAGAGGTCCTGAGTTCAATTCCCAGCACCCACATGGTGGCTCACAACCATCCATAATGAGATCTGGTGTCCTCCTTTGACCTGCAAGCATATATGTGGGCAGAACACAGTATACATAATAGATAAATAAATCTTTTTTAAAAAATGTATATACTATTTCTTTACCTTAAGGGTGTCATTTTCCTATCTTCTGGGTTCCATCCTTTCTGCTGAAAATTAGCTGTCAGTTTTATATATTCTTGTGCAAATATTATTTTCTTTAGATGCTTTACAAATTTTTCTGGTTTCTCTCTGAAATATTATGATTATGTGCCCAGTTAGTGTCCGCTTTGTGATCTGTAGCGCTGCTTTGTAGCTTTGATGGCTTTTATTAATTAGAAAGAATTCTCAGCCAGTATTTTTCAAATACTGCTTCTGTGTCTCTCTATTCTCTCCTTTTCTGCTGAGACTGTAGCAAGCTTTCCTGTCAGACTATCTTTGGACCACCAGCCCGCAATTAGCAATCTGAAGACTTATTACTAACTATGAAAGCTTGGTTTTTAGCTTAGACTTGTCTCTACTAGCTCTTATAACTTAAATTAACCCATATTTTTTAATCTACCATGTGGCATTCTTCCTGCTTACACCTCCTGTCTCCTCTCTGTGTCTGGCTGGCAACTCTGCCTTTCTTCTTCCCAGAGTCCTCTTTGTCTCCAGAAGTCCTGCCTAACCTTTTCCTGCTTAGCTATTGGCTGGTTAGCTATTTATTAAACCAATCAGAAGGCATCTTGGCAAAGACACATCTTCACAGTGTAAACAAACATTCCACTACATGAGACACCACACACACACACACACACACTTGAGAGATGTTTTCTCTGGATCCATGCCCCTCTCATTTTTTCCTTTATTTTCTAACTTTCTCTTTTTCAATTAGGGTATTTTCTACTGACCTTTTATTTGCTATCTTTCTTCTCTGCTGTGGATGATTGATTGACAAATAAAACTGACTGGCCAGTAGCCAGACAGGAACCAAATAAAACTGATTGGCCAGTAGCCAGACAGGAAGTATAGGCGGGACAAGGAGAGAGGAGAATTGTGGGAAGTGGAAGGCTCAGGCAGAGAGACACTGCCAGCACTAAGATAAGAAGCAGATGTTAAAATACTGGTAAGTCACAAGCTACATGACAACATATAGATTAAAAGAAATGGGTTAATTTAAGATATAAAAACAGAAGAAACCTGCCATGGTCATACAGTTTATAAGTAATATAAGTCTCTGTGTGTTTACTTGATTGGGTCTGAGCAGCTGCGGGACTGGTGGATGAGATTGTCCTGACCATGGGCGAGGCGGGACTGGAGAAAACTCCAGCTACACTTCTCTGTTTAATCTGTTGTTAAATCAATCTGATGAACTCTTAGCTTCAGTTACATTGTTTTTCTCTTCTATCATTTCCACTTGGTTCCCTAGTCTACAGATTAAATTCTCCATTTTCTCTTTCTCTTTGCTTTCTTTTTATTTCCTTCGAGACAGGTCTTACTATGTTACCCTGGCTGGTCTAGGTAGACATACAGGCCTTGACCTTGAGGCCATCCTCTCGCTTTCTGAGTGCTCAGACAGTAATGTGCCACCATACCCAGCTTGATCCATTTTCTTCATCTAATTCTCAAACATATTTTTTGTTGTTAAGAAAAAGTTTTAAAGTAATTTTAACTTTAAATTCTGTTTCTAATAAAGTTAGTATGTGAATAGCCTGAGAATTTGTTTCTAATGTCCACTTTTTTTTTTCTCTTGGTTTTCAGTCATTTGGTCCTATTTCTTGGCAAACCTGATAATTTTTTTCCCATTTTCATGTGTGTTTATACACATTTCACATGTGGTTACATGTGGTCATGCACATGCATATGAATTCATGTGGAGTCTTGAGGGTGATGTCTAGAATCACCCTGATTCCTCTTCCACCTAATTTACTGAAGGGCCTCTTAAGCAACCCAGCTTGCCAGTATAGCTAGCTAGTGTCAGGAGTCAGCTTGTCCCAGGGATCGTGTCCCTTGCCTTCCAGGGCTGGCATAAAGGCAGGCACTACACTCATCTGACATTTACTGTGGTTCTGGGGATCTGAACTTGGGTCCTCATGCTTACACAGCATGTACTTTAACTGAGGTCCCCGCAGATGGTTTCTGACTGAATGCAGAATATGACAAATGAAAATTTGTAAAAGCTTTGCATGGACTTTTCTTTTTTAAAAGATTTATTTATTTATTCACTTTATGTATATGGGTGTTTTGTCTGCATGCACATCTGCACACCAGAAGAGGGCACCAGATCCCATGGAACTACTGTTATGAATGGTTGTGAGCTGACATGTGGGTGCTGGGAATTGAACTCAGGACCTCTGGAAGCGCAGCCAGTGCTTTTAACCACTGAACCATCTCTTCAGTCCGCAAATTTGGATTCTCTTTTCATTTTGTTTTTGCATGGAGTTTTCTTACATCAGGATTTAATAATCATCTGGAAATAAATAAGATACACAGAGATGACTTTGATTCAGTTGAGATGGGTTTACTCTGTTTGTTCTCATCTCTGAAGAGTAGCAGAATTCTGGGATCTCAACTGGACACTTGGGGCACTCTCCACTCCTGCCTCTCAGCTGATCCTCAAATAGAGTTGTCTTAAGGCCTATGACACTCCTAGGAGCTCTGGTTAGCATTTGATGGCCTTAAGAATTACTTTCTGCCTAAGTACTCTGTGTTTCACACTACCTTTAAATTATAACAGAGAAAGTTGGGTTGTTGGGCTAGGATGTGTCTCATTGTCTAACAGGTCCAAGGTCCTGGATTCCCTATCCAACATGAAAGACTGGAAAGTAAGGGAATGGGAAGGCCCACACACAGCATTATGCTTTCATCTGAGCTGTCTGTGGTGCTGATTCATGCCTTCAAGCAGTGGGGTTTCCTTCTCGGGTCCTAAGCGTTATTCTCAGGAGGCGACCAGTCTAATTAATGCCAGGTACTTCTTTTTTTTTTTTTTTTTTTTTTTTTTTTTTCGAGACAGGTTTCTCTGTGTAGCTTTGCGCTTTCTGAGCTCACTTGGTAGCCAGCTGCTCGAACTCACAAGATCCCTGCTCTGCTCCCAAGTGCTGGGAATAAAGGCGTGCGCCACCAACGCCCGGCTTTTACAGGAAGCGGTAAGCTTTTACCCATTCCACCACTGTGCTTCTCATTCATCAAGTATGTCAGCATCCTGTTACCCTAAAGCAATACTAGTTTCCTAGTCACAGCAACGAACATATAACAATGATAGCTTTACAGAAATGTAAAACATCCCCCCTCCCACCCCACCCCACCCCACAAGAGCCAAAGACTGTCTAACGAACCCCATACCAGTCACCAGTATGAAAGAGAGACCTCCTTTCAAGTTGTTTTCAGGGGATTACAAGAGATTCCTCAAACAATACAACTATTGCTGCTGCCATTGGTTGCCTCCCCCAAACTGAAGATCAAGTCTTTATTGCCGAAGACCACATTTTGGACAAAGGATTCAGCAAATGTGAGCTGGAACTAATGCAAAAGCCTCCTCCCTGGAGCTAGCTTCCATATTACCAGAAGCTCCTATGCAGGCTGCTAAGGTAGCAAAGCATTCAAAAGTCTCACTCAGCTATGATGCCTCTGAACCACACGGACCAGCAGGGCAAGATCCCTAACGGAGCGGTGATGGAGACTGTCTAATTAGACTCAAGAACTACTTAGCAGGAGGGAAGCCATGCCTTCTACTATAAATCTAGCCAATCTCACATGACTAGTGAGGCAATGGATGTTAAAGAACTGACTAGAACACTTTCCTAACCCAGTACAGATCCTGACTGCAGTCTATACACTTCTCTTTATATCACAGATAGTATAGATTTCTCCCCTCATCAGAGAAGCTTTTTTGCAGCAAGAGCCCACACCAGAAAGCCACAACTAGTCAGAATACGGAGAAGAACAGAATGTGGGGCGCCCAGCCCCAGCAGATGTATCTACAACACAGCTCTTGCAACCAAGGCTCAGGGGACATCACAAAAGAAGAAAGATCGCAAGGCAGAGGACCAGTTGTGAGACTGTGCCCTCTAACAACAATATGGCTGCCTAAATGAGACAAATAATTCCAATAACAGTTGACATCCTGGTACAGGTGGAGGAAATCTAATGGCACCCAACCCCAAGATGAAGAGTTCCAGGTAATTAATGACTGCTGAGAGATGGAGACTTAAGCCTTCCCTGGGGATGAACCCCAACTGGTTATCCAATAGTAAGCGGTCAGTCCTAGAAACATACACATGGAGGCAACACTGAATGGACTCAGCAGGTTACATTCTTACGTAGGTTTATATGTAACAACAATGACTAAACAGGAGGAGGCCCATAAAGTTGGGAGAGGTGGCCATATATAGGAAGGGTAGGAGACAAATAATGAAATTATATTGTAATTAAATTGGAAAAAAGTAAAATATGATTGCTGCCATTGCGTACACTAGGATATCTTATGTGGAAATGTTTGGTTATTATATTAAAATGATATCGGTTCTAAAATAATCTTCATTTCCCTCTGGGTGACTGACTACAGGTTTTTCTTTCCTCACAAAACCCGACAATACTTGGCCCTGGAAGCACAATTTAATATAGTGTGTGTGCTTGGTATACACCAGGCCCTGGATTATCTCACAAAGACACTCTAAAAGGTAAGACTCCCCTTCCTCTTCTCTAATATGAGGGCTGAAAGGCAAGTTCACAGTGAGTCTGGATCCAAATTATGATTTTTGATGCTTCAATGAAAAAGGAAATTAACTTTCATATGAACAAATCTAATGTTCTGTTGTTAAAGATGTAGCTACCAACCGTTTTATATTCATGGCAACAGATTTTATACACACATACATGCTCTCACCTAGTTTCTTCCTAATACAGCTATAATTTCAAGTTCAGAAAATACCCTACTGAATGTACAGATAACTTGTTAGGGAAGCTGTGCCATATCTTTTCAGTAAATCTTGAATAATACTGGGGAGAAAAGAGGGATACATCTATATTCAGCCCTTGATATTAAACTCAACAATAAAGCAAAACCCTACCATTCACACCTATCTATCAGGCACAGTCTTCAACATCTAGTGCGATTTAAAAATGATTCAGGTCTAAATTCCTATAAATGGCAAGTTTTAATAAAAAAAAAAAACAATGTCAGAACTGTAACACCGTGATAATATAGGTATTATGAAAATGTTTTCAGGATTCAAAACCTACAATTCTCAAAATGAAAGGAGGATTTACGTGATCACTTGAGTACGATAGCTGTAAGTAATCCACTAGCAAGCATTGAATAAGTACTGGACTGCAGTGGAAGGTTCAGCAGAGCGAACGTAAAACACAGGGTGCAATTTCATAGCAATCTCAGCTGGTTACTTAAAATACACGCATGAATATAGACACAATTTGGATATACATCAGCACACTTAATAGCCATCAGGTAAGGACAGATGGAAAGAAGAGAAGTAGGCTCTTTTATCTAGAAAAATCACAGCAAATTTTAAACATAATATATCAGTAGACAATTTCATATGGAACTACTGGAGAGACATTTATTCTTTTGGCAAAGCATAGAAAACTGGGCGAATTGTATATCACACTTGAAAAAATGAAGTCTGTGTCAGATGCATTCAATACTATACTCATGCGTGCATTTCAGTCTGTGATTCCCTGTTATTTTATAGTTAAATATGACAATTATTCCAATGTGGTAGCTAATTAATGTATAACATTCTTTTGGGTTTTCTTCCTTTTGTCCAATTACCCACAACCTTCTATCGTGTTTGTCTGAGACACAGTCTTACTAGACAGTCCAGGGTGGTACTGAACCTGCTTGGTTCTTCCTGCCTCTGCTACCAAATGCTGAGCCCTCGGACATCAGGCATGAGTCCTCACAGCTGGTTCATTCCTTTCCATTTGGATCATGCACTGCTGACCTCCGCTGTTGTGAGGTTGGGTGGTTGTGCATGGGTGTGCACGCAGAGGCCAGAGGTGAACATCAGGTACCTTCCTGTTCTTCCCCACCTCATGATCTGACTGATTCAGCTGGACCAGCTGGCCACTGAGCCCCCTAGATCTCCACCACTGGGATGTCAGGCACCTATTACCACATCTGACTTTTATGTGGGTGCTGGGGATCTGAATTCATGCCCTCCTGAATTTATCAAGCACTTTACCAACAAGGTCATCTCATCAGTGTGCGCGCGCACACGCGCACAGACACACACACACACACACACACACACACACACTGAGACAGGATATCGTATAGCCCAGGCTGGCCTTGAGCTAATGATGACCCTCCTGCTTCTACTTCCCAAGGGCTAGAATTCAGCATGTGTCACCTGGTTTTATGTGGTACTAGGGATTGAACCCAGGGACTTGTGCGTGTAGGGAAAGCGTTTTATCAGCTAGGCCACACCCCATCCCCCGGTCTTCATTGTTTTAAGATTATCTGTTAATTTTTAGGTTCTTAAAAATTATTGCCAGGAAAAAGTATGAAATAGTAAACTATTTGTTAAATTATTGTCAAGTTGCAATTAATCAACACTTCTTCATTAACCTATTATGTACACACAACTGACTAGTACAAAACAATGAACTAAAAAACAACAACAAAAAAACTAAGAGTGAGCAAGAAAGCTTGGTTTTCATCCAGTTTCACAGAGAAGATAAATGAAGGCCACAGCTTACTTGCTTATAAAAATGAAGATGCTATCTATTTCTCACGGCTGCCTGTGGGACACAGGGTAAGAAAAATCACTTTGCAGAGTAGCCTTGACAAGCCTGGAAGACAGCTGAGTGGCAGGTGTTACTGTAATGGCTACTCTTGGGTTACTTTTACAGTAATAATAATGCCTAAAATAAAGATCCTTAATGTAACATGCTGTGCCATTTTTAACAGACCTGCCACAGGGGTGGTGGGGGGTGGGGGGTGGGGGAGGAGGTGTGTGTTAAATATTTGTAAAATGTCAAACTAACATTGAAAAACTTTATAGGAAACTTTAAATTAGAAGACATTATTTTGGATGTTAAAGTATCCTAAGATAAAATTTAAGTTGTTCTAAGAATGTTCTGCCACAAACCTTATTTACCATACTAAATAGCCAACATAAGCTTAATCTATTTAATGAATACTTAAAGGCAAATATCAATCACTGAATTATCCATCTCTCAGTAGTTGCTTTCTGATTACTTATAGAAACATTTTATACGGGTTGGGTATGGTGATCCAGACCTTTAATCCCAGCACTTGGGAGGAAGAGGCAGGCAGGTCTCTGTGAGGTCCAGTCTAGCCCAGTCTACAGAGCCAGTCCTAGGCCAGCTGAAAATACACAGTGAGAGCTGGTCTCCCCGACCACACACACACACACACACAAAAAAAAATCATTATTACTATTCTTCAAGTGAAGATGGTAGATCAGTTACATATTTTCATTACAATTACCCTTTTGGAAATTATCTGCCACTTAGTAATCTAAATTAAAAGCACTTTGCTGAAATTATTTGGTAACAAGTGAAGAAAGGTATATTGGAAGTTCTTTTCTTTCTTTCCTTTTTCTTTTGAGACAGAGTCTCACTATGTAGCCCCAGCTGGACATGGAACTGAGATCAGTTTGTTGTCAAAATCAGAGACCCTTGGTCTCTGCCTCCTGAGCACTAAGCTTAAAAGATCGCACAACCATGCCTGGCTAGAGGCTATTTTTTAAGAGTCAGTAGTAATCCAAAATAAAAATGGGGAAAATAACATAATAAATAAGCAATTCATAGAAAATTACAAATTCTTAATAAAGAAGTGTCTAATCTCATTAATAAATGACATTTCTAAATAATATGCTAATTTTGCCTATAAATTTGCATGAGTAGAAAAAAGTAATGTTCTAACCAATAAGCATGTTAGATACTGGCATTCGGGGCTGGAGAGATGGCTCAGTGGTTCAATTCCCAGCACCCACATGGCAGCTCACAACTGTCTGTAACTCCTGTTCTAGGGGATCTGATACCCTCACACAGACATACATGCATATAAAACACCAATGTACATAAAATACAAATAAATAAATTATATTTTAAAAAAAGAAACTGGCATTCAAATATTGTTGGTGTAAATCTGAATTAATGAAACTTTCTGACCTTCCCAACAAATTTCAAGTCTTAAAATAAAATGATCAGTGAATAAATACATAATACACATACCCACTTATATTCTTCCTTCAGAAACTCATTCTAGGATAGAAATCATGGATATAATATAAATAACTACAAGCAGGTTATATAATTTCCAGCAATGAAAACTAAAACCTATTTTTAAAAACAGGGCTAGCTGAAGTCTGAGTCAGACAATCTTTACTATATAATGATTAAAATACCACTACAGAAAAATAAAGGAGGTTGTCAAAATACTAGAATAATACACCTGTTTTTAAAAGTTTTGCATATTTAAAACTAAACAATTTATATTATGCTGTGGGATAATGCTTTTGTACACTGGTTTAATAAAATGCTGATTGGCCAGTAGCCAGACAGGAAGTATAGGCAGGATAAACAGACAAGGAGAATTCTGGGAAGAGGAAGGTTAAGTCAAGAGACCCCAGCGAGCCACCAAGGAACAACATGTAATGGGACACAGGTGAAGCCACAGAACATGTGGTGATACATAGATGAGCTAGCTAGCAAAAGGCTTGAGCCATGGTCATACAGTTATAATTAATACAAGCCTCTGTGTGTTTACTTGGGGGACATGAATGGGACAGATTTGTCCCGACCTCCAGCAGGCCAGGACACAGGAAATCTTCTGACTACAAAATTATGTATTGCTAACTAAAGAAAAAAATCATGCCAGATGCAATGACACTTGCTTGTATTCCCAGGACACAGGAGGCAGAAGCAGGAGGTTCATTAGTTTGAGATCAACCTTGGCTATATGTCAAGAACTTATTTCAAAGACAATAAAGTCATGGGGGCTGGAGAGACAGCTCAATGGTTAAGAACACTGGCTGCTGTTCCAGGGGACCCAGGTTTGATTCCCAGCACCCATATGACAGTTCATAGTCATCTGTAACTCAAGATGCTCTCTGTGGGCTTCCAATGCCCTCCTTGGGCATCTGGCATGCAAGCAGTGCACAGACACATGATGCAGGCAAAACATATGAAAACAGAATATTTTAAATTAAGAAAATAAAGTTATATGCAAAACACTCTGAGTGCATGCTACTCTTTCAGAGAGAGAATGAATGCATACGCAAGACTGTCTCATTAAGCAAGTGTCATCTCTAGAGACCATAAAAAGAACCACATATGGGAAAAGGAAACCAATGTGGAAGGTAGGAGAGAGACTTCTGTTTGCTCTTGTGTACTTTAGTTGTGAATCCTGTAAATACATGTTCTGAATAGAAAAGAAGCACAAACTATTAAAGACACAGGCATGAGCTCTCTTCCACTGTGACTATGTACATAGCACCCAGACCAACCCTGTTTGATCCAGCTGTAAACTTAAGACAACACTGTAAGCAGCTGCTGGAAATCTTTGTCCGGTTAACAAAAATGAGACAATCTGGAGGACCCAATACAGCACAGGGTATTTCCCTGTTTTGTTGTGACTGCAGTCTGGGTAAACCCCATGCTGTGCCATGCTGTGCAAGCAACAGTAGGAATCCTTGGTCTTTCTGGTGCGAAGAACCAGAAGTCAGCCACAGACACTGGAAACCGAGGGAGAAGTTCCATGAAGCTAAGACAGGAACTCTAAATTACTTGTTCTTGTTTTGTTTTTGTTTTTGTTTGTTTGTTTGTTTTTGAGACAGAGTTTTGACATGCAGTCCAGGCTTGTCTTAGATGCTTGGATTATATATAGGTAGGTACCGGCACCTAGCAGAACCCACGAGTGGGCGTGGGGTCTGCAACTCTCCACTTGACTCCTGAATAATCTATGAGGCAGACTGGAAAAGCTGAGCATGAACAAACTGACCTGAACCAACTAAAGTGTCTACTCAAATAGGACTTGCCTATTCCTTATTATGTAAGTTTTTAGTGATCTGTAGCTTGCAGGGAATTGGACCATTTCATCTGAGTTACTGCATTTCTGCGCACAGAACTGTCTATGGTGTTCCTTTACCGTCTTCTAGAAAACTCTTTTATTCCAACCTGGAAGCTTGTGTTTTCTCATTTTGTCAACCAGGTAAACCTTATTGAAGAATCAGTGTTTTATTAGTCCATTTTCTCTATTAGTTTGTTGTTTTCAATTCTGTTGATGTGGGCTCTTTAATTAATTTCCTTGCTTTTCTTTTGTAATTTATTTTTGCCTATTTTTCTTTTGAGTTCTTAAGGTAAAATTTGCAACATTGAGGGTTTTTTTGTTTAGTGTATGTATTTAACACTATAAATTTAATCATAAACATTAGTTTCATTGTAGTCCATACATTTTTGTATACTGATTTTCATTTCCACTTTGCTCAAAAAAACTTCATTTCCCTTGAAACTTTTTTGACCAACAGATGAAAGGAATGCATTGGTGATTTTCCAGATATTCCTTTGTAACTGATTTCAAATTAAATTATGTTATAGGCACAGGCTGCATTTGTTACATTTCTTTTAAAATTTTAAGATTGGTGTATGTTCCATGTATACTTGAAGAGTATTTTATTATTGCTGGATAGCATTCTATAAACCTCAGTCAGATCCAGTGACTATGAAATTATTCAATTCTATAGTGTTCCAAACAACCAAGTGCCATTGTACAAGGCACAGCTCCAATGTGCCATGAAACTGAATAAAGAGGCAGACATATCCAAGATGGCACAGAATGCAATTAATTCACAATCTACTGAGAGAAATGTGGTCCGGGGTGGATTTAGGGTCAGAAGAGGGGACAGAGAGAGGGGTCAGAACTACTCTAGAGCTGCCCTAGGTAAGCTTTGTAAAAACAAGCCTAAAGGGTATGGAACCTACTTCCTAAGTAACTTAGCTAAATACAACACAGTCCCTACTGTTTAAAAGAATACCAAACCAAACCAAACCAAACCACCTAGCACTTGACAAACAAGATTACAACACTATTTCCAATCAAGTTCCTGCAGGGCTAGAGTCCATCTTCAAAGCAGAGTGTCTGTCTAACCCGAGGCCCTTGGCTTCATCCCCCAATACACACAGAATCACTAGATACGTGAATAAGCAGAAGAATATGACTCCAAGCCAGAAGATGATTACATCAACAAAAAGACTCAATCCTCTCAAAGATGATGGCATCAGCAGATTAGAACTCTGAAGAAGATATTATAAATATGATAAATATTCTCGGGGATTCAAGGACAAACAGGAAGGCAGTGAGAGAAGACATGGAGAGACACAAAAGCAGCCAAATGGAATTTGTAGAAATGTAAAGCACAGTATCTGAAATGAAAGTCCCACTAAATGAGATGGAGCTTAGATGACGCAGAAGGGAAGGCCTGTAAACCATCATAGTGGATACACAACCTCCGTGTGACTTACACAGCTTCACTGGCAGCAACATCTATTACTAGAGTATATTCCCCACTGGGACAGGAGTTGAGTATGTATCATATCAAAGACCCACACAATAAGCATAGACGTACACACACACTGGGATCCTGATTGCAAACCCATGTCTGACTTTACAACCACAAGCTCTAGATGCTGTTCTCATAAAAAGAGAACTATGGTGTGGTGGCCTCAGTGACAATGGCCCTTTAGGCTCATACATTTGCATTCTCAGTCCCCAGTGAATGAGCTGTTGGAGGAGACGTGGCATTCTGAGTGGGATCTGACGTGTCAAGAGCCCACACCAGTGCCAGTGTCTCGCTCTTCCTTCTTGCTACCTGGGGATTAGGATGTAAAGTTCTCAGCTACTTCTCCAGCACCATGCCTGCTTATATGCCACCCTGCTGCCCACCATGATCACCATGGATTAACCTCTCTGAATCTGTAAGCAAGTCCCCAATTAAACACTTTCTTTTGTAAGACTTGCCTTGATCATGGTGTCTCTTCACAGCAACAACACTGACCAAGACACATGAGCCGCTAAGAAACGGCTCAATGGGAAAGCACTTGCTACAAGCTTTGAGTTTGGATCCCCAGCACCCAAATAAAAGCCAGGGGTGGCAGCTCACACCTGTAACCCCAGTGCTAGAGGTGAAGAGGCAAGTTCTCAGGAGCTGTCTGGCCAGCCAGCCTAGCTAAAAACATAAGCTCCAAGTTCAATGAGAGACTCTGCCTCAAAAAGTCAGGTGAAGAGCAACTGAGAAAGACATTGAACATCAAACCTCAGGCCTCCAAATGCACAACCGAGGGTGTGCACACCTGAACATACATGTGAGCATATACAAAGCCACATACAAACAAAATAAGACAAAACATATACACAAACAAAGATGCTACTGTTACAAGATAACTAAAAGAAGTAGCAGTATGGCCAGGGTGATGGTCATAACCCCAGCACTCGGAAAACAGAGACAGGTAGATCTCTGTGAGTTCCGAGGCCAGCCTGGGCTACAGAGTGACTACCAGGCCAGTCAGAGCCGTATAGTGATATCCTGGTTCAAATTTTTTAAAAGAAGAGAAATGTTTCTGAGGATTGAGAATCTGAACTTGACCCTCAAAAAGAATCAGTACTTTTTCACAATGGTTTAATACTTCACACATATCAAAAAATAGCTTATACTATCTTAATGCTTTTTGTTTTATTCAAACTATATTTTTATTGAGTATAAGATTATATTTGCACCAAGTTCAATATTTTGTTATGTGAATGCCAAGATTACCTTTATGCTTATTCAGAAGCTTGTATCCCTGACAGTATCTGCTTGACGAAGTCATCATTGAAGCTGTGTTAATGTAAGAATATGCTGCAGTAAAGTCAAAGTCTTCCCTGCCATCCCACCAGCCTTTCTGCTTAGCATAGTTTCTCATGTCAGGGTGCTCCCGGTCAATCTTGGTTGTGATGGAGAACTGATTGGAAATATTACGAACTCCTGTTTCTAAAGGATGAGAAGGAGAAGAAAAGTTACCTTTAATATAAGAATCCATCTCTATATTATGATTTTTAAATCACTATTTAAACTGAATGTAAGTTCTCTGCCATGTACATCTACTACATATTCTAAACAATCAAATTTTAAAATTAAACTTTGAGATAACGGTAGACTCAAATTTAGCTATGTGAAATAACCCAGAGAGATAGTATACACTTCATTCAGTCTCCACCTATCTCAGTTTATGAAACTATAGAATAATATCACAATCAGAACATTGGTATTGATAATGTCAAGAAAAATAATATTTGTACTATGTTACCCTTTCATACCAAAGTCATGCATCTCCCAATCCTAATAACCCATTAACTCCAGGTACCCAGTATATGCTTTTTCACTCTAATTTAACTCCATGTCACACAGTATATAGTGTAGGAGCTGGTCAAATAGCCCAGTGGGTAAAGACACTTGCCCCAAACCTGACCACCTGAGTTCAACCTCCAGAGCCCACATGATGGAAACAGAGAACTAATTCTCAAAAGTTGTCCTCTGACCTCCACACATGTACCACAGCACACATGTCCACATACACACAAATACATTTTTTAAAGAATGTTATGTAAGTGGAATTGTGCAGTAAATCCTTCTGGCTTTTAAAAAAATCACCTAAAAGGTTTTTTTTTTTTTTTAATGTACATTTGTTTTCTTGTGTGTATGTGTGCAGAGGCACCCTTTCACTGTGTGTTTTCTGGGGATCAAACTCAGGTTGTCAGGGTGGCGGCAAGCACCATCACCTGCTGAACCATCTTGCTGCCCTGCCTTCTGGCCTTTTTACCTCAGCATGATTCTACTCATCATGCTATCAACAGTTCATTACTTCTTTATTACTGAGTAGTATCTCATGGTATGATGTATGACACTTTGCTTAGCATTTCGATACATGTATATACTTCGCAGTGACCAGATGCAGGTGATTAGCTACCTATCAGAGATGTATCACTTCTGTGCTGGAGATACTCAAAACAACAATCTAGTTCTTGAGATCATTTAGTAAGAGAAAGAGAAAGCAACAGCAAGGTGATCTCAACAGGATAATCAGACCCAGGAAGGCATTCATTTTCCACGACCAGGTAAGACTTTTTTCAATGGTATCCATTCCTTTGTCTTTCACATAGCATGTTCAATAAAAGAAAAAGTAGTCAATGATATAATCTGTTCAATTAGCGTAACAATAAAACACATTAAATATAATTTTTATATAGTTTATTTAAACATAGAAAATGTCAAACATAAAAATATACAAACAGTATTTCTAAAGCCCATGAAAATAACTGGCAATGACCTAGTTGAAAAATAACAGCCAAATCTCCCACAGAAGGCTCCTTCATGAAGTCTTCTGAACTCCTCCAGAAGTTCACAATGACTCTTCCTTCCTTAAATGTTCACAACACCCATGGCTCCACATCATTCACTCAATTGATTAATTAATTAATATTAATTATCTACTGGGTTCCTGGAGTTAACTAATTAATTAATTAATTGAGGCAAGTTACCTAGAGTCTAGGCTGGATTCAAACTCTGTATGAAGTGGACAGTGATCTTTGTTTTGGTTTTTGGTTTTTGAGACAGGGTTTCTCCGTGTAGCCCTGGCTGTCCTGGAATTCACTCTGTAGAGCCGGCTGGCTTTGCACTCAGAGGTTTGCTTGCCTCTGCCTCTCGAGTGCTGGGATCAAAGGTGTGCGCCACCACTGCAAGGTAACAACAATATTGAACTTCTGAGCTCCCTGCCTCCATAGCTCCCAGATGCTGGGATTATAGGATGTGCTACCTACCAGTCTCAGCTTTATGCAATACTGGTGATTAAAGCAGGACTTTGTATATGCTGGCCAATACCAACTGAGCTACGTCCATTTAGTCTTTTTCCATGTGTCTTCTATCTCTTGTAAACTAGGAGATTCAAGAGATGCGCACACAGAAGCATATGATTATGTTTCGACATAAGGCGAGCCTCTAACTCTAAGACAATAAACTGAGACTAGGGATGGGAAGACCCACTCACTACTTTAAGTGGCTTTCTATCTCTGGATTTCAGCAGAGAGCTTAATGGGTTATCTGAATTCAAATCTGCAGGGCTCATGTAAAGTTGGGAATGGTGGCAGTGTCTGTAATCCCAGAGCTTCTGTGGTGAGATGGAAGACAATGCCCGGAAAATCCCCAGAAGCACCTGGGTCATACAGCCAGGCATACACGGGGGCAGCAACAACAGGAACCCTGCCACCAAGAGGACAGTGAGTCACCAGAGGGGTCGTCCTCTGACCTTCACTTGTACACAGTGGCCATGCATGTCTCCCCCACTATATACACACACACACACACCACGCACGCACGCACCTGCACACACGAGCGCGTGCACACACACAGGAAGAAATAAGAGGCATATCTGACCACAAACAAATCATGAGGGGATTCAGAATGAACTCCGAAGCAATCAGACCGCATTGATGTCATCAATGACATCCAATTTTGTCTTACGTCTGTGTCAATACACTCTTTCCAAACACGGCCCAAAGCCACAACTCCCTTTCCTTTACCTCCATACTTACACTTGATACAGTTCTGGAATTCAGTCCAAAGTTAGAAAAGTAGTTGTTAAAAAAGAGAAAAAATGCTATAAACAGCCAAAAGCTGCTGTGGAGATAATGCTACCTGCTTATTTTTCATAAGCATGCTCATCATCGTTCTCTTCCCTTTATGTGCTTCCTAATTTTAACTTTGCTCTGCAGTTTATCCTTTAATGCAATGGATTATAAATCTTGAAAGGCAAGTAAATGCATTAGCTACCATTAAGGATAGATTTTATTAATTATATAACTATATAAATCAAATTGCAAATAGTTGTTCATACCTTGGACTTTTTCTGCTGCCCAGTACTTCCCTGAAGTCTCCAGAATCCAGGCTTCATTCCTATCAGCTATCAGGAAACTGTTATAATAGCTAAATTCTTCACCCTCTGCACAATTTCCACCTTGGCCATATTTTTCTAATAAGTCAACAATGACATCGAGAGCTTTTTCAGCTGTATCAGCTCTTTCAAGGCCAAGTCTAAAATAAAAATATTGAAGATCTCAAATTAAAAATAATTTCCTTTATTCATCTTAACTTCATGTTCAAGAAACACCATGTTTACTATAATCAAAGTAAAAAAAATGCAAGTTAATAGGTAAAATAAAATCTTTTAAAGTCTTACTTCTGAAGGCATTGGGACAATAAAAACATTCTTGGAGTCAACTTCCATCTCGGTAACTTATTGCAAAGTTATTTTATCTCTAAGACTGAGATATTGCTTTGTAAATTGAAGGTATTAATCAACCATGTAGTAAAGCAATGCAGTCATTTCTGGTGAGATATAATTTCTAATTTTGGCCCCTCTCCCAATTAATAATGCGCATGGGTATGCATAAGTGTCAGTAGGTGTTCACGTGGTGCATATACATGTTTACGTGGGTGTGTGCCTAGGGTATGCATTCATGCATGGAGAAGCCAGAGCTTGGTGTCCGACAGCTTTCTCCATTGCACTCCACATTATTTTATGAGATAGAGTTCCCCAGTGAGCTGGAATTTACCAACTAAGCTAGACTAGCTACCCAGCAAGCCCCAGGAACCTGCCTGCTTCTGCTTCTCCAATGCAGGGCTTATGAGCGACGCACATGAGTGCTCGCGATCAGACTCAGGTCCTCACGCTTGCGCAGTAAACACTGTATGGATCGAGCCATCCACCCTATACTAATTAATAATATTTAAGAGTCGTAAAATTGCATGCTGGTGTGAAAACGGATGCTGGTTGGTATTCGACCACTTCTCACATACTTTCTAGTGAGGAAACAACGTAATAGCTACCTGACAAGGTCCATGCCCAAAAGTGCTTCCTCCTTAGAAACATTTTCTCTTCCCCACACAGCTTCATTCCCAATGCAGACTCCATGTTCGTTGGCTCCCATTTCTGCCCCCCACAACCAAGCTGGGCGACTAAGGACAAGAGCATAAGTTTCAGGAACTTGATCAATTTCTATATAAGTACACTGTAAAAAGAAAAAGTCATAGAACTATAAAATCAAAAATGGAAAATTACCAAATTGTAGAATTTAAAACACCATTTGGAAGACATGATCACTATGAAGATAGATGAAATGGAACCAAATTGAAATTTTCAATGATAAAAGCATTAACTTTAAAACTCATTCAGAATTGGCTCTAAAGCATTTATTGTTTAAATACTTCCTGACTATGTCTTATTATAACACACATGAGACATGTTAGTTACAGAGACAAAGGAACACAAAGCTTCATTTCAAGAAACAAAGCCTTCTCCATTGACTAAGATAAAACAAATGCTAAGTATGAAGGCCAGAAGAGAATGAACGGAGTTGCTATGGCATCTTAGCAATGATGGGTATTAATCTTCAAACTGTTTCATGGAGAATAATTAATATGAGTTGAAGATTAAGAAAGCAGTTCTCAAGTTCAATGTCTAGTATGTCCTGACTAGTGATCTATGTGCCCATAGGTACTTGAACCCTTAGTCAGATGAGCAAGACCTGCCACAGAGGCCCACATTTAATGTGTAAGTGACCTATGAGGATTCTTCACAGCAATGGACAGAGTGGGAACTTGACTTCCACAATGGGCTAGATTTAAACTCACATGTACAGAATAGAAACAATATCCCAGACAAATAAACAGTTACAGCAAAAGAAAACTATAGCCTAATATACAAAAAAGACTTCTATTTAATGCCTATTAGTGTTAGAACATCCAGAATCCACAAAGTTCAGAACAATAGAAGATAATATAAACCTCTGAGTTCCATGTAAACAGACTATTTAAATAAAAATTTTAAAGGACATTTTATTTAATGTGCATGTAAGAGGTGAGGGAAAATACATAAAATGCATGTTGATGGTATTATCAGGTGCCTAATAAACCTTTTTTGATGAACCACAAAACATATTTATAAGGCTGAAAATGTGGTTCAATTGGTAGACTATGTGCCCAATATACAAGAGGTCCTAGGTTTGATCCCCAGCACCAGGGGAAAAAAAACCAAAAACCTGTTATTTATAAAATCTGAAATATTTTTTCTTATTCTACACCAAGAAGAATCCCTTTGATCTGTCAGCTGAAACCCCAGCTCTAACTAAATAATCCTTTTTTTAAAGATTTATTTATTTTATTTTATGAGTGTTTTGCTTGTATGTTATTTCTGTGCATATGTGTGCCTGATGTCCACAGAGGTCAGAAGAGAGCATTGGATATCATGGAACTGGAGTTATGGATGGTTTTGAACCACCATGTGGGTACTGGGAATCGAACCTGGGTCCTCTGCAAGAACAAGTGCTCTGAACCACCAAGCCAACTCTCCAGTCCCATTCATTAACCCGCAGTGTAATCGAGCTGTTCCTTCTCTGCCGCCACAGCCTGCTACCCTTACCTAAGGTCAGCGTTTAAGCCACCCTGCTCTACACCCACACTCTACTGGGCTGTCAGTTACATCCACCGTCCATTCTTGTCCAGGTTTTAATAACTGACTTTAAATCCCTTAGCGCAACTAACATATATAACATATAAAAAAAAAAGCATTCAGCTATTTAATCAAAGAGATAACCATTTTTATTATTTTAGCAGCTTCTTCTAAATTATTGAAATAAATGACCAGAAGTCTATTTTTGATGCAAACCATTTTCAACCTTAAATTCTTGAATTTTAACTTCAGTGGTCTTCTGTCAATTGGTAGCTATTGGAAGAAATAACCACTTATGGGTCTGGAGAAGTGGCTCACTGGCTAGGAACACCTGCTGCTCTTGTAGAGGAGCAGGGCTCCGTTCCGGGCACTCACATAACAGCTCACAACTGTCTGGAACTGAAGCTGCAGGGATCTTACACGCTCTTCTGACCTCTTTGGGCACTAGACACACATGCTGTGCACATACATACACACAGGTAAAATATTCAGACATATCCAATAAAATTAAATTGTTTTTTAAAGAAATATCCATTATTAGCACATTTAAAGATATATACTGCTAACACAACATATATTTTTTACCTACCTTAAGACGTTTTCCCAAGTCATTATGAACTGCCGCTGGACAATAAATGACTTCTTGTACTTCATCGAAGAGTCTGTCTGAATTTTTTCCAAAAATTACTCTATTACCAACTGTAGCTGGAGGTAATGCCACAAAAGTGTCACAGGAATAGGGTTCCATTTTCTTAAAAAAAAAAAAAAAAAATGAAAGCATACAGAAGTTTCAAAATAAAACAAAACAAAACATTTTTAAGTACACATAAAACAAAGAGCTTTTCTCTATGACCATGGGATATTCCTTAAGAAGGGTACATATTAAAGTCTAAATGTCATATTATTTCTGTGCATCCCAAGGCAGCAAGGGGTATATGGTAAGACCTGTCTTAAATAAATAACATAAACTATAAAAATTAGGATATGACTTAGTAATTAACCAAGTGCTACTATAATACAACGGCATGGCTACTGTACGTGTCTTAGTCTGCTGTATTAGTGTATGCGTGAGGCTCCTTACTCGACAGTGAGAGCCTAAAGAATGTCTTGTTAATCGATCACTACTGGAAAGTATGTAAGGCCGGGCATGGTGGTGACACCTTTAATCCCAGCACTCGGGAGGCAGAGGCAGGAGGATCTCTGAGTTCTGAGGCCAGCCTGGGCTACACAGAGAAACCCTGTTTCGAAAAACCAGAAAAACAAACAAACAAAATCCCAACCGTTAAGGTTTCCAGGTGGGAGTCTGTATTTGTACTTTATAAATCCGGGTTGTAGAACTACCATACAAATTGTCTTCATTTGTGATTTGGAAAATCCTCTACTTTTATTTTGCTTTCAGAACAGACATAGTTTTAGTTTCCTTCTTTTAAATGTCTTAAGATTTGTTTTTACTATTTATGTGTATGTCTTACGTGTCTGTCTGCCATAAGTATGGGGGTGCCCAAGAAGGTCACAAGACGTGCCCAAGAAGCTGGAGTTACAGGAGGTTGTGAGGCATCTCAAGTGTGTGTTGGGAACTGAATTCGAGTTTTCTGGAAAATCATCCAGCTATCTTAATTGCTCAGCTTCCTTCCCAGCCCAGTTTCCTTCTTTTATAAGAACCAGATCTTAGCATGGTTTTTTATACACAAGCATTCTCACCATTTTAAAACCGAATAAAAATATAATAACTATAAATAAAATCAATATATTTTACTGGCAGGAAAACGAAGCAGGTATGGCAGCACACCTGTAATCTCGGCAGGATGAGCTAGAGTTTAAAGCTAGCCTGCACTACGTAATTCAAGAACAACAGAGTGAAACTCGTTTTCAAACGAACAAAATGAGTTCACCACGGAACACTGTAAAGGTTCTTCTGTTCTCAAAGATGGGAAGAAGTGACCACTGTTCTTTTGTGTCTCCTCTCTGAAAGTTTTGATCTCCCATTTACAGAGCTCCAAAGTTAGCTACCCCAATACATAACTCAGGCAAGCTATTGATTCTCTTCCTCTTTTCTTCCAGGCTCATCAGTAAAATAAAATAAAATAAAATAAAATAAATAAATAAAATAAAATAAAATACCATCTAGTAGTGCTATTTTGAGGATTGATTCAGCGTGACCCTGAAGGTGAAAGCCCAGCTTGATGGTGCATGCCTGTAATCCAAGTTTGAGAGGGTTATATGGACCGTGTTACAAATAAGACAAAATTGTCACAAAATTACCTGTAACACACTGGACCCTCATACGAAAACTGTCACCTGTTTTAAGCTGGCTTATTCTTATCCTTGCTAGAGGTCAGTGGATTATAACGGCCATACCCACACTAAACCTTAGGGCCATCAAGCCGCAGCGAGAGGCACACTAACCGGGATAGCGGCAGCAACCCGGGGAGGAAAGCCCTTGGCCCTAACGTGTTTTTATCATTCATGAACATCTTTCTGCATAGCTGGAAATAACCGACGGAAGCCGAGTCTAGTGGCTCACGCTTTTATTCCCACCCAGCTGTCGGGGAGGCAGAGGCAGGGAGGATCTATGAGTTCGAGGCCAGCCTGGCCTATTTAGTTCAAGGACAGCCAATGAATGCTAGATAGTGAGACCCTGTCTCAAAACAAAACAAAACAAAAACAAAAAACCATAATTAATAATAACAACAACTGGAAGTGAAGAGCCTCGGTTCTTTAGAGGCGCTAACAGTCTATTCCAGTGCTTTCGGGCACATTGATCTTTTGAGTCTCACCAACGTCCCACAGTCGGCACGAAGCTTACTGTGTCCATCAACATGGGAACTGCGCTGGGGAAAAAAAAAAAAAGTTTTTGCAACTGGAGTCGGCGTCGCCAGAAAGTGCTGGGCTCGAACTTGCAGACCTCGCCCGCTCCTGATTCCTGCGCTCGGAGCGAAGCAGGCGCAGCAGAGCCCCCGGCGGCCCGCGACCCCAGCTCGCGCACCGCGGGCTCCCCGCGCTTACCAGCAGCTGCGCACGCGCGGACGACGGGCCGGCCTCCGCAGCGGCCCAAAGCACTCACCGGAAACGAAGGGGCGGGACCCGGGAGCGAGTCGTCGGAAGTAGGCCCCCTCGGACCTCGGAAGTTCTCTCCCCTGCTCGCCTTACAGTTCCTGTGACGTTCCCGGAGTTTGTTTACGTCCCTCGCAGACCTAGCGCCGCGCTGCTCCCTCTCGGGCTCCAAGATGGGGAAGTCGTTCGCCAACTTCATGTGCAAAAAGGACTTCCATCCTGCGTCCAAATCCAACATCAAGAAGGTGAGGAAAGGGATCCGGAGAGGGCAGCGGTGGGCTGGGTCCCGGAGGCGTCGTCCCTTTCTCCCTCCAGGCTAACCCAACCAGACGAATGGTTCCCAAAGGCCAGCCCTGGCGGTCAGGGTGGAGACTGACGCCGGAGCTCGGCGACACTGCCTCCGGCCCGTTCCGGGTCCGTCCCCTAGAGCCCTGCGACCGGACCCGTGAGCTCCCTGCGGGAGGACTCGCTGCCTCGCGGAGATCTCCCGAGAGAAAGCCGCCCCTGCCTTCGCGCTCTAGTCCCACCTCTCCGTCCAGAGTGTCGTGTCTGAGGGCCGCATTCAAGTTCAGCGTTTTTTAAAAAAAATTACAAGTCAGCCAAGGACTGGACACTGGACCGAGGCGGGAATGATAGCGCGAAAGAACGGCGACGCAGAGTGTCCGAGCTTCGGAGTCAGAGCAGGAGTCTTCTTGGTTCAGTACAGTCACGTTTAGCCCCGAGGCCTCGCACCAAATAGTTAATGGCATCATGGTCGTTAGCCTCGTACTCCACTACATAAGGATGACAGTGTCGGTTGCCTTGATGTGTGTAAAATTATTAGGGAGATTAAATGAGGTGGTATGGGAAAAGAATAGAAACCGGAAAGGCTTAGTTAGCACTGTGCATCACGAAAAGTGCTCAAAAGTACACAAGCTTGTGAGACCAGATTAAGCTTTTAGTTGTTTCTAAGCCAATTGTGGGCCCTGTATGTTACCATGCATGCTCGGGAGGCAGAGCCAGGAGGAGCTCTGTGAGTTCGAGGCCAGCCTGGTCTACAGAGTGAGTTCCAGGAAAGGCGCAAAGCTATACAGAGAAACCCTGTCTCGAAAAAAAAAAAAAAACCAAAAAAAAAAAAAAAAAAAAAAAAGAATGCTATATATATATATATGTGCATACATGTACATTACAATATCTGTGGAAGAATACAAGAAGTACTAACACTGGTTATCTGCGAATATAGTTATTTAATTTTTTTTTTCCAAGACAGGGTCTCTTTGTGTAGACACGGCTGTCTTGGAACTCACTCTGTAGACCAGGACGTTCTTGAATTTACAGAAATCCGCCTGCCTCTGCCTCCTGAGTGCTGGGATTAAAGACTTGTTACATAATTTTTAAGTCACTTTCAAAAAAAAAAAAACCAACTTACTAGGTTTTTGCATCTCTGCCTTACCCCCTTGACCCCTGTTCCCCAAAGTCTTGTTCTGTTTATTTTGTACATAATCCTATTCCCCACGTGTCTCTTACACATTTCATGGCCTCTTTTTTGAGGCAGGGTCTCCTGTAGTCTAGGCTGGCTTCCGACTTGCTAACTAGGGAAGATGGCCCTGAACTCCTGATCCTCCTGTTGATGCCTCCCAAATGCCGAGATTCCAGGTGTAAGCCACTGCACTTGATTTCCATTTCTCCTTTTTAAGTCATAAAATAGTTTATAATGTGCAGAAGAATCATTATGAGCACTTTGGCAATGGACCTGTTTTATTTTTGTTTCAGTTAATGTAATAAAAGTTCTTGAGCAGTTGAGACTAGTTAAATAACTATAAAATCTAAAGCTTGAGATACATGGTAAATAAGTTTTCTGGGTTTTGTGGGTGAGGGGCTTGTTTTCAGACAAGCAGGCTGGCCTGGAACTCTTAGTATGCCTCCCTCGGCCTCCTGAGTTCTGGGATTACAGACATGAGCCAGCACGCCTGGCTAACCAGATGTGGGTTGTTAAAGAAGCAAGCTTCTGGGGCTATCAAGATGGCTTAGTGGATGAAACACTTGATGGATAAGTGTGAGGTCAGAGTTTGGGTCCCCATAAAAGCCAGCTTGGCATGGTAGCCCATTTGTAATCCTAGCCTTCAGGGGATGAAGACAGGAGATCCTCCATGCAAGCTGGTAGTCTAGACTGATGGAATTGTTGAACTCTGGGTTCAGTGGGAGAGCCTGCCTCAGCAAGTAAAGTGGAAAGTGATTGAAGGTTTCAAACCCTGGACTCCATGTACACATGCATATACACAAAACAGACTCCTCATTTAACCCAGTGGTTGAATTATATTTTGTTTCACTAATATAGGTATGGATGGCAGAACAGAAAATATCATATGATAAAAAGAAACAAGAAGAATTAATGCAACAATACCTTAAAGAACAAGAGTCATATGATAACAGGTAAGTGCCATGTTATTAGTGATTTTAGAATAATCAGTTGCACGGGAATAGTCACTATTGAGTCAGCTCCTCTCCCATAATTATATATGGTCACCTTTTCCAAATTTATCTATTCACATAAAGCACAGCTTCATTTGACTCATCCAGACTGTGCGCAAATCCTAAATGAGGCAGAGCTTGCAGAAATAATAAACGCTGCATGTTAACTCCTGAGGCTGATTAGAAAGATTTCTCTTTAATACATTGGAGTGAAAGTATGCTCAGGACACTTAGAAGAGAAGCCGAGTGTCTTTGACCTGTGTGCTGTGGCTAGAGTCCATTGGCTTCTTCTAGAATGGCACCTGCTTTTTAGTTATTCTCATTGTATTTGTATTTGGTTAATTGACTTAGGAGTAGTGTTTTGATTATATGGACTGTACTCGGAAGCAACATTTGTTTTGAAACATTTATATTTGAAACTTGAGACATTCATGAGTTTATGGATAATTGGAGCGCACTGTTAACATTGGCATATAGGTATCTGTTCAAGACTATTTTCAGTTGCTTTGTTTGTGTGCTTAGGAGTAGGATTGTTAGATCCTAAGGTAATTCTTTGGTTAGCTTTTTAAAGAACCACCAAACTTTCCCATAGCCTAAGCTGGTCTTGAACTCCCTATGTAGTTGAGGATGACCTAACACTCTTCATTCTCCTGCCTTGAACTCCCAAGTGCTGGCATGTGCTACTGTACCTGGTATATATGATGCTAGGAATCAAACACGGGACTTCCTGTGTGCCAGGCCAGCACTCTACCAACTGAGTTACATCTCAGCTCATTTATTAATGACTGTGCTGATAAGTATGAAGTGGTGGCTTGTTGTAGTTTTAATTTGTACTTCTTGATGTCTAGTGAAGGTCAGCTTTTCACGTACTTGATTTACAACTTTTAAATGGTGTTAAGACAAAATTTACAGATTCGTTTAAAATATAGCTAGGTTTTAAGTTTGTTTAGTGTTGCTAAACTATCACCATAACGAATTTCAAAACATGTCATCACCTGAGAAGGAAGTGTGTTCATTTGTACCATTCCCCATTTCCTAGTTTATCCTGTTTCTGCCTCTCACCGGGAGTCACCATTTCACCTATGAATTTTTTAGAATTGTGGACACATAGCAGATGATCAAATGGTCCTTTGTGGCTGGTTAATTTTTTTAATTTTTAAAAATGTTTATTTGTGTAGATGTATCTATATAGGGAGCATATGAGGGCTACTTGGTAGGAGGCAGTTCTCTCTTCACTGTGTGGGTGGGTTCCATGGATTGAACTCAGGTCAGCAAGCTTGGGTGGAGGCAACTGGCCACTGATCCATGTTACTGGCCCCTGATTTCTTTCATGTACCATGTTTTTTTTCTTTTGGTTTTTTGGGACAGGGTTTCTCTGTGTAGCTTTGCGCCTGTCCTGAATCTCGATCTGTAGCCCAGGCTGGCCTCAAACTCACAGAGATCCGCCTGCCTCTGCCTCCTGAGTGATGGGATTAAAGGAGTGTGCCACTGCTGCCGCCTGGCTTCATTTAGCATGTTTTTGAAGTTCATCCACCGCATACGTTAGTATATGTTCCTTTTAATTAAAGAATAATGTTCCACAATAAAGGTATATATTTATATGTCTTTCTGTTTTGTTTTTTTTCTTTTCTTTTTTTAGAGGTGGGGGGAGTATAGACTCCAATAGAGAAAAAAATGAGAATTACATACAATAATGTAGCATTTCCTTTGTGATTGCCATTTCCAAATACAAACACATTTCATACTTAAACTTTAGCTTTTTCTAATACTTAACTTGGATTTTACAGTGTGGCCATACTGTTTGTTGTGGGCCGTTTCCTTAAGAAGTGCAACAGCAACGTCTGTGTACAGAACCTACAGCAGGAAGTTTCAGTCACTCCCTAAGGTTTTTTTGTTTGTTTGTTTGTTTTGTTTTTAGGGATAGTCATCTCTGGCTTCGTTGTATTAGCTATTGTAGAATTTTGTTAATTTTTTCCCCCTTATTCTCATTAAAAAGCTTAGTTTTTGTGGCTGGGAAGTTAGCTCAGTTTGTAAAGTGTTTATCTTCAAGTTATGCGGGCCTGAGTCTGCATTCCAAGTCCCCTTCTCTGTGACCCCAGTGCTCCAGAGGCACACACAGGAAGGTCCTGGGGCCTGCTGGTTAGCTAGTGCAGTCTAGTCAGTGAGCCCCAGGTGAGAGCCCTTGTCTGAAAGGTAAGGTGGAGGGCTGGCCAGATGAGGAAAGGTGATGCAATCCCTGAGACCAACACAGGGCAAGAAGCAGAGAACTGTCTGCATGAAGTTATCCTTTGACACACACAATAATGAATTAAAAATAAGTGCATGGTTGAGAAAAACACCCCACTTCAGCCCCTTGCTTCCACAGGCTTTCTCTCTCTCTCTCTCTCTCTCTCTCCTCTGTCACACACACAATCAAAAATACTAAGATAGCTGGTGGTGGTGGTGGTGCAGGTGGTGGTGCACACCTTTTAAGCCCAGCACCCAGGAGGCAGAGGTAGGTGGATCTGTGAGTTCAAGGCCAGCCTGGTCTACACATCGAGTTCCAGGATAGCCAGAGGTACCCAGACAAACCCTGTCTGGAAAAACCAAGAAAAAAAGATCTCAAATCATTTTAAAAAGAAAAGGTTGTGGCACCAAAATACCTCATGGCACATAGAATTTCAAAACTTAACTATTTCAGCAGCATTTCACAGTTTTTTAAAAAAATTCTATAAGAGTAATCACATCATCTTTTTTCCTATTTTACTGGGAGAACTAGAGAGAAGAAGGAAGGCTCAAATTGACAGCAAGTCTCTAGTAAGGCCGCACTTTTTGGGCTTTGTTTCTAATAAAAATGTCTTAATTCCTGCCAGGCGGTGGTGGCCCACTCCTTTAATCCCAGCACTCGGGAGGCAGAGCCAGGCGGATCTCTGTGAGTTCGAGGCCAGCCTGGGCTACAGAGTGAGTTCCAGGAAAGGCACAAAGCTACACAGAGAAACCCTGTCTCGAAAAAAAAACAAAAAAAAAGTAAAAAATGTCTTAATTCCTTTAGGGTTATTCTTTGAGTGATGGTATGCTATCATGGTCTTCCTTTTATTTAAAATTGTTCCGTTTATTTCATTTAGATTGCTTATGGGAGATGAGCGTGTAAAGAATGGCCTGAATTTCATGTATGAGGCCCCACCAGGAGTTAAAAAAGGTACTTACTTCTTTTCCTTTAAGCGCTGATGTGATTATGTCTGAAGGTTGAGAAGAGCAGTCAGTATTTAAGGGTTATTCTTTGTCTTTCCTATTGCCGTTTCTCTGATGGTACCAGCTCCAATGCTGTCATCAACACGGAAGGATCAACACAAAATACTTTTTTTTGGTTTTTCAAGACAGGGTTTCTCTGTGTAACAGTCCTGGCTGTCCTGGAACTCGCTTTGTAGACCTCCAGCTCACAGAGATCCGCCTGCCTTACAAAATACTTTCCTACTGTAGTAGCTTATGTCCTCACAATATTACAAAAGGATATTTATCCTTTAATAATGGACATATATGTACTCCTTATTAAATGCATTTTTTAAATGGAAAGTCCATTTGAAACATAAAAGCTTAAAAATTATGAGCATGCCTATTCTGAAGTCTAGTTCAAGGTTGTATTTTATCCTTCAGTGATCTGGAGTTTTATCTTGTGAAGAAAGAAAAACCAGTTAGTTCTTGCAGGGTACAGTTAAGTAATTCAGCGTAATAATAGTAGACGTTTCCACTGACGTTGCTAACTTGTCTTGCTTCCCCCTGTGCTTTGAATATGCAATCAAGAAAACAAAGAGGTGAGTGCTCTTCTCTTTTTGAATTGATTTATGGTTGATTGTGATTTTATGGGAAATTAAAGAATTTTTACTAACTCCTGTAGAAAGAAGAAACGGAAGGAGAGACAGAGTACAAGTTTGAATGGCAGAAAGGTGCTCCAAGAGAAAAGTAAGCACTGGTTTGTTACTAGGAGAAAACGTGTATCGTTGTCTGCTGGCCTTCTTGCCTGATGGTTCATTTAACAGGGCAAATAACTAATGGGATTCACCTCAGACAACTAGTATGCTTCATGCTAGCCTTGATTTATGGACTTGTTCACTTTTTAAAACTGTACATTATCAGGTTATGTAGACCAGTGGTTCTCAACCTGTAAGTTGCAACCTCCAAAAGACCATCAAAAAACATAGATATTTACATTAGGATTAGTAACAAGAGCAAAATTACAGTTACAAAGTAGCAACAAAGATAGTTTTATGGCTGGGGTCACCACATTAGGAATGCTAGAAACCACTGATACAGACACTTAAAAATTGATGCTGGTTTTATATTTCCATAGTAGTAATGTATTTTTTGCTGTAAGAACAAATTTGTTTTCAGGTTAACTGCCATTGAATTTATTAAGTTGTTCTTAATACATTTTATTTGTATTTAATAGATATGCCAAAGATGACATGAACATCAGAGATCAGCCCTTTGGTATTCAGGCAAGTGACATGTATTTTACTCTTTAAGAATGATTTTTATTTAGTACATATATCTCTACATTATTTTCCAGAAGATGTTTGTATTAGTTCTCTAAAGGAGCAGAACTGATGAGATGAATTTATATATCAAGGGGATGTGTTATGCTGGCCTTGAGGATCTGCTTCAGGCAGCGCAGCAGTGGCTGGCGCACAGTGGAACGGCTGAGGATGCAGTAGCTGTTCAGTCCCCGCGGCTGGATGTCTCTGCAGTCCTGGAGGGTTCTGCAGAGCTGCTGCTCTCTAGTCTGGTCAGTCTTGAAGAAGTTGGATTTAATACCAGCAGCAACAGGAGAGAGAGAGAAAAACTTAAACTTGCCAGTGAGAGAGAGCAAGCAGACAGAAAGTGAAGCTTCCTTCTTTGAGTTCTGTTTATGTGGGCTGTCACCAAGAGGTGTGGCCAGCTTTGATAACTGATCAAGAAAATCCCTCACAGCAGTGTCTTAGGTTGGGTCCTATGGCTGTGAGGAAACACCGTGACCAAGGTAACCCTTATAAGGAAAACATTGAATTGGGGCTGGCTTACAGGTCAGAGGTTCAGTCCATTATCATCATGGCGGGAAGCATGGTGGCATGTAGGCAGACGTGGTACTGGGGAAGGAGCTGAGAGCTCCACATCTGGATTCCCAGGCATCAGGAAGAAACAGTGGATCTAGATTGAGCTTCTAAAACCTCAAAGCCTGCCCCCAGTGATACACTTCCTCCAACAACAGCACACCTACTCCAGGAAGGCCACACCTCCTAAGCATCACTCCCTGTGAGCCTCTGGGGACCATTTTCTTTCAAACCACCACACTGGAGTGTCCAGCAGCTTGGGTTTTAGTTGATTCCGGATGTAGTCAGGTTGCCAGGCCAAGGTTAGCATCACAATGTTTAAGCTAAAACAACTTTGTGGTTTACATTTATATCAAATGATAGGAATGAGGAGAAAACATGAAATGGAGTAAGCAGATGGAAGATGAGAATCAAGTGAAGTGAAAGTATAATGATGTAGTCAATACAGTTTTCAAATAATCTGGAAAACTAACTCGAGGTCAAGAAAAGATGTTAAAATGTTACTGATTTAGAAACAGTCAGCTGTCCCTCCAGGGCTGATCCTTGTGAAAAACATTGCTGTAGTCACCTGTGCAATTGTGTGGCAGCTCTCCTGACACATCTCCTGTCACAACAGCAGCCGAGTAGGTGCAAGCACACACATATAAAATGAAAAACTTAAAATACTAGTTTTTTGTTTTTTGTTTTTTCGAGACAGGGTTTCTCTGTGTAGCTTGGGCACCTGTCCTGGCTCTTGCTCTATTGGTCAGGCTGGCCTCGAACTCATAGATCCGCCTGCCTCTGCCTCCCGAGTGCTGGGATTAAAGGCGTGCGCCACCACCCGGCATTAAAATACTGTTTTTACTTCACAGAGTAAATTTGCTAACTGTGGTTTAGAAATGTGAAACTTGAGGGCTAGAGAGACTAGCTCAGTGAAAAAGCACTGTCATAGTGTGTTGTGAGGGCCTGCCTTCAGTCGGAGAAATGTAACTGTGGGGTGGCACAGGCCTGGATTTCCAACTTGTGAAAGGTAGAGGCGAGGCAGGAAGATTGGAAGCTCAGCCTGAGCTGTACAGAGACTCTATATATAAAGGAGGGGAGTGGATACTCGGTGAATGGATTAGAATTAGGGAACCTAAAATTAAACCGTGACATAATTCTTTGTGATATCTTACCATTTCTTTTTGAATGACATTGTTTTATTGTAGGAGGCACAGATAGGATTGACCTTGGATTTTAGGCAAATTTGTAGAAGAGTTTAGTATTTGTATTGACATACCCATCATATTTACAGACGCTTTCCCTGGAGATCTTTTTAAAAAGGAACTTAGCCAAGTATGGTGGTGTATGTTTCAATCCCAGTATTCTGGAAGCAGAAGCAGGTGGATCTCTGAGTTCAAGGCCAACCTGATCTACATAGTAAGTTCCAAACTAGCCAGGGCTACATAGTGAGGCCCTGTCTCAAAAAAGAAAAAGGGATGGGGGGTGCTAAATACAAATGCTAAGTTGAATGTTAGGCTATTGGTATTTTGAGAATCAAAATATTGTTTATTTCTCAGGTTCGAAATGTCAGGTGTATTAAATGTCACAAGTGGGGTCATGTGAACACAGATCGAGAATGCCCCTTGTTTGGTCTTTCTGGAATCAATGCAAGTTCTGTTCCTACTGATGGCTCAGGTAAGCATTAGATAAAATTTTTTCAAAGAAAGAAAGATAAAATAATGTTTTGATTTAAACTGAACTCTTTTGTTGTACTTGAGTTTAATTTTTGTGGACTAAGACACATTCCCAAATTAGGATGATAGAGCTAAAGGTGTAACTCAGTGGTAGAGCTCTTTGCTTGTCAAATGTGTATGAGGTCTTGGGTTCAGTCCCTAGCATCTCACTCTCCTTCCTGCCTTCCCCCCAAAAGAGGGAAACTCTTCATTATCTATGTTAAATTTGAATGCTCTAAAATAGGCATTAACTTTTCTAGCCAAGTTTCTGTGAACTTTATTTGTTTATTGTTTGTTTGTTTGTTTAAAAGAAGGTCCCATAAAAGCCAGGCTGGTCCCAAACTCACGATGTAGCCAAAGATGGCCTTGAACTCCTGATCCTCATCCTCTACCTCTTGAGTGCTAAGATTATAGCTGTATGGAGACAGGGTCTGACTATGCAGCCCTGGCTGACCTGGAACACACTGTGTAGACCAGGCTGGTCTTGAACTCACAGAAATCTGCCTGCCTCTGCCTCCTAAGTGATGGAGTTAAAGGTGTGCACCACCACCGTCCTTTTTAAAATATTTTTATTACGTGGTATACATGGCACATGCACACTCCTGTGCAGATGGCCAAAGAGGCTAAAAGAGAGTATCAAGTTAGCTGGAGCTGGCATCACAGGTGGTTGTGACATGAATGCTAGGACCCAAATGGGTCCTCTGGAAGGGCAGGAAGTACTCCTAACTACTGAGTCAGCTCTCCAGCCCCACTAATTTTGATTTTAAAGTCAGACACATTAAATATTGATTATCATGAAATTAGGAGAAGAAAGTGTGTGTGTGTGTGTGTGTGTGTGTGTGTGTGTGTGTGTGTGTGTGTGAATGAATGTGCATGCATATGTTAATAATGCAAGTGTGTGTACACATTTGTGTATACAAATGCAAATGTGTGAATGCCAGGGGGAATGCAAGCCAGTGTGCAGATGTGGAAGCCAAAGGGCAGCCTCTGGTGTTATCCAGTCCTTGCCTTCCTCCTTGTTGGAGACAAGTTGTCCTTGTTGGATGCTGCATGTTCCAGGATCACTAGCTCATGAGCTTCCAGGCAGTCTCCTGTCTCCACTTTTATCTTGTAGTAGGAGAACTAGTGTGTTACTTTCCTGTTGCTGTGAAGAGATTCCATTACCAAGGGAACTTATAGAAGAAAGAGTTTATTTGGGCTTACAATTTCAGAATGTTAGAGTCCATGACCATTACATCGAGGAGCATGGCAGCACGCAGGCAGGAATGCATAGTGCCAAGGCAGTAGCTAAGAGCTTTCATCCTTGTCTGCAAGTAAGAGACAGAGAGAAAGCTAACTAGGAATGGGCTAGATTTTTGAAACCTCAAAGCCCACCCCCTTGACACCTCCTCCAACAACGCCACACCTCCTAATCCTTCCTGAACAGTTCCACCAGCTGGGGACCTCATTTAAATATACGAGCCTCTGGGGGCTTTTTTCATTTAGACCACCACAATTAGGATCACAGATATGTGCTGTTGTACCTGGCTTTTTTTTTTTTTTTTTCTTTTTCGAGACAGGGTTTCTCTGTGTAGCTTTGCGCCTTTCCTGGAGCTCACTTGGTAGCCCAGGCTGGCCTCGAACTCACAAAGATCCGCCTGGCTCTGCCTCCCAAGTGCTGGGATTAAAGGCGTGCGCCACCACGCCCAGCTGTACCTGGCTTTGCATGGCTTCTGGGGATTGGCTGCTTAGCCCCACACCTGCACAGGAAACACTACTCACTGAACCATCTCTCCAGCCTAAGAAGTGGTTCTTTTTTTTTCTCTAAAAATTCATGTATTTTTTTATGTGTATAGCTATTTTGCCTGCATGTATATCTGTGAGCATGTGCATGCGGTGCCTGCAGAGTCCAGAAGAGGGCATTAAATCCTCTAGAACTGGAGTTACCAATAGTTGTGAGCTGCCATGTTGACTGCTGAGAATCAAACCAGAGTCTTATGGAAGAACAACCAGTGCTCTTAACCACTGAACTATCTCTTTAGTCCCAAGAAGTGGTTCTTAAATTTAGGTGGTTCTTTAAATTCTTAAATGAAGTTTTCTCGTTAGTTGAGAGATGAAACCTTAAGTCATTGAAGCCACTAAACATGGTAAGTGTCTTAGTTAGGGCTTCTGTTGCTGTGAAGAGACACCTTGACCATGACAACTCTTATAAAGGAAAACATTTAATTGGGTGGCTTACAGATTCAGAGGTTTAGTCCATTATCTTCATGGCTGGGGAAGGAGCTACTTCTTGATCTGAAGTCAACAGGAAGTGGACTGAATTAGGCCTAACTTGAGCATAGGAGACCTCAAATCCCCCCCACAGTGACACATTTCCTCCAACAGGGCCACACCTACTTCAACAAGGCCACACCTCCTAATAGTGCCACTCCCTATGAGCTTAATGGGCAATTACATTCAAACTACCACAATAAGTTGACTTTTACTTCAAAATTATTTACCTTCTGTGTATTGCTTTATACTTAAGAAAATTTGATTTGATTTGGAGTATAGCTATCATCTTGGTTCTTTTTATGAAAAAACTGAAAAACTTTCATTTAAATTCATTAGACCCTTCTTAGTATTTCATTGAGACAGACCACTAATCAAAGTGGTCTCGCAATAGATCATAGTGAAAATAACGTACTTAACTCAATAAGCTTAAGCAAGTCACATTACTTACATGAGTTTCAGCTCCTGATTTTAAAAATAAGGATAACCCAGGTGTGTGGTGCACACCTTTAATCTCAACTCAGGAGGCAGGTGAATCTCTGTGTGTTTGAGGCTAGCCTGGTCTACATAGTTGTTTTTTTTTTTATTTTTTTTATTTTTTATTTTTTTTAAAGATTTATTTATTTACTATGTATACAGTGCTGTGTCTGCATGACCAGAAGAGGGCACCAGATCTCATTACAGATGGTTGTGAGCCACCATGTGGTTGCTGGGAATTGAACTCAGAACCTGGGGAAGAACAGCCAGTGCTCTTAACCTTTGAGCCATCTCTCCAGCCCAACATAGAGAGTTTTAGGACAGGCAAGGCTACATAGAGATCCTGTCTCAAAAACAAACAAACAAAAAAGGCTGGTAGTATAACTTTGATTTCCATCTTTCTTTAAAGTAACTGTTAAACTACTTTTCTCCTCCTAGTTCTCTTACTTCTATATAATTTAAAGCTACTTTATACCGAGTATTAGAGTAGTGGTAAAATAAACACTTGATAAACAGCCTTCCTAGAGGGCCATTTGAAAGTATGTATAAAAAAGAACCTTAAGGACAGAACCAGGGAGATGTCTTAGTGGGCAAAACCCTAGTGTTAAAGAGTAGAAGCAACCCAAATGTTAAAGTAAGGGGTTAGTGAGATGAACATTCATCTGACAGATGTGCAGGGGTGATCATGTAGCTCCTTGGTAGAGCACATGTTCTATTTGAAAATTCATTACTGTGGTGGTGGCCAGTGTGAGATAGTTTTGCCATGTAAGTTTAGCCCAGGCTGGCCTCAAACTTGTGGCAGTCCTCCTGCCTCAGTGCTAGGATTACAGGCTGAGCCACATGCCTACCTTTGAAAATTAATTAATTTTTGGTTTTTTGAGACAGGATTTCTCTGTGTAGCCTTGGTTGTCCTGGACCTTGCTTTGTAGCCCAGGCTGGCCTCAAACTCACAAAGATCTGCCTGCCTCTGCCTCTCACGTGCTGGGATTAAAGGAGTGCATCATCACTGCCTGGCAAAAACTAATTCTTTTAAGACTATAGTTTATTGTTTCCTTTTTCAAATAATTGTATCTCAGAACTTCGTATTTAGCATTGTCCACATAATCCAGTAAATTTTATTTTGAACTTTGTATTTTAACTTACAGACGATAACATGTTCTACCCATACAGCCTAATTAAAATATTAGCATGTCACATGAGAACACAGACAAAAGCTCCAAGTTTCCAGTCTAGCTAGGAACACAGACCTGACTATCTATGAATCTGCCTAAGAGAGAATGGCTTAGGTAAGGCAGATCTTGTGTTGGGGAAAGCTTAAAAGACCAAAGCATAAAAGACCAGAAATAAAACACAAGCACAAAAAAAATTAACTTGAGTCACTTTAGATGATTAGTCTCAGATATAAATGGCGCTCACAAAAAGTGGGTCGGCCACTCATGCTGCAGCCTGTATAAATACTGACTTTCTGGGGCTAGAGAGGTGGCTCAGCAGTTCAGAGCACTTGCCAGAAGACATGGGTTGGCTTCCTAGCACCCACTTCCTAGCTCACAATTGCCTGTAACTCCGTGTCCATGGGGACCCAGTGCCATCTTCTGACCTTCACTGTCATACATATAACATGATGCCCATAGATAGACCACACTCAGGTGCACATGTGCGCGTGCACATACACAGATAAGTAAGTAAATAGTTTAATGCTAACTTCCATGTCCCATCATAGAATGTTCCATAATGAGAGCATGCAGAGGGAAGTCCTCTATGCATGCTCAGTGATACTTGTGATCCGGATATGGGAAAACTGTTGCAAGCGGAATTGATGTTTCAGCATAGTGCTTCTCTGAATGTTGCTTGTTTGTTTGGGAAGGGGAATAGCTTAAAGGAAAATGAAAGTTATACTGAAGGAGCTTTAAAAAGGGGGTGTATTTTCAGCATTTCTCATTTTCACTTGTAACCTAATCTAGTACTAGGGAAATAGGCAGAATAAACTGTTAGTATGTTAGATAAGCTAAGGTGCACTGATTGAATCTGGACTATGATTCTAATACAGAACAAGGCATGTCAGTTAGAACTGGAAGGATCTAGGGAGAATGAAATAGTCGATAAGTTAATTTGTAAGATTACAGGCAATTTTAATTTATATTATATATGATGAATTAAAATTAGAAAAGAAGCTTAAAATTTGAGCTTCTCAAATATTGAATGTCATATGATGGTCTTCTGATCACTAATATTTTCCTTTATATTCCCATATTAAACATAATTTCAAAATAATTGGAATAGCTAAAGAGAGCTTAGTTACTAGTGTGCTGTAAAGGCCGTGTTCATGATGAGAAATGGGTAGCAGACTGAACTAATTCTTGCCTCAGTCTTTATAGAAATATGGTGTTAGGGAAATTTCCATTTGCAGTTTTTCCTTCCAGATTGACAAGATATAAGTACAAGAAAAGTACAAATAAAAACATAGGGATTTTGAATCTTTATATCATGTACACTAAGAGTGTCTGAAGGCACTGAACTCTGATTAAATGAAGACAAAAATAGACCAGTACATTTTACCATCTGTGCCACTGTTACATGAGCTAATGCAAGTTCCCAATGTAGTCAGGCATGACTAGATTAATGCCAGTCCTTGAGAAGCTGAGGCAGGAAGATTGAACTACATAGTGAGATTCAGTGAGAAGTCCTGATCTAAATTATATGCACCGTCAAGATTGAGAACTATCTGCTTAAACGGAAGAATAATTGAGATTCAACAGGATAGTGCTTATTTCTGTTTGCTTAAATTGTGAAACTTATAAAAGTCGTAAATTTTTGTCCTAAGGAAGTAATAATGGATATGTTGTTAAAGGACAAAAAATGGCTGACTATCTAATGGAAAGGTATAAATGAGTAAGTATAAACATTGTTACCATGGCATACTTAACTGTGCAGCAATAAAATGATAGGAAGACACTTGGCTTGGTGGTGCATACTTCTGATCTCTGTACTTAAGAGAGAATCAGATTTCAACCAGGGATGTACAGTGAGACCTGTCTCAATAATTAAATAAGATGATAGGAAAATTCCTTAGTGATATGGATGTTGTTTACAACATTTGGTCAAATAAAAAGACCAGTTATAACACATTAAGACCAGAGCTCAGTGGTGGAGGCTTTGTTTACAATGCACGAGGCTCTGGATTTGAGCTCCAGCAGCACAACACTTTATCAATTAATTAATTAATTAATTAAGCAGTAGTTAGACTTGTGTTTCTCTTTATCTCTAGGTAGACTTGGAGTGAAGCACATAATTTAGAAAAGGTATTGGAAGGAAGTAGACCAAAATATTCAAAGTGCTTTTATTTGACTGGTAGGATTACCTACGATACTTTGCCCCATGTTTTTACTTATCTGTATCTCCAACAGTGAAAGTAAATCACTTTTCAAATTTTTTAATGAACATTGTTTTAGAAGAATTAAAATTATACATAGGGGATTGGGTATTTTAAATCATGTTGCTCCATTAACAACGTCTTCAAAGTCCAACCTGAGTTTAACACTAGCACTTAATGAAAGCTAATAGGAACTCTTAAAAGCTTCTCAAAAACAAAATCAAAACACTGTTGTATCAAATAGGAAAGCAAACAATGGCAGTGTATTCTGAATTTGAATGCAGTAAAAAAATAAACTGACCAATTTCCTAATCCACTTGCTGATTCAAGCTAAAAACGTCTTTTCATTTAAGAAAAAAAAAAAAAATCACCTATTGAATAATGTCCTGCCAGTGAATAGAGATTATTTTTGCAATAAGGCAATTTCAGTGGATGTGGTTATCATGGGATAATCACACCCCTGGGGTACAGCCTTGTGCCTGTAATCTCCCAGGAGTGTAATTATTTCATGATAACCACACCCCCTGGTGTTACATTATTTCTATTATGAAATTCTTAGTATAGTGTATAAAGTAACTTACTTTGATCACTGGAAACTGCAAGGTGCTGTTAGACTATTCCAGCTGTGAGGTTTACAGAGACCAGCTATAAGATTTACTTCTCCTTTACAGAGTTAAATTAGGCAATCAAAATGCTTCTTTGGGCTAAGCTGGTTTAGAATATCTTTTCTGCTGATAAGATCATCTTAAGTTTGTAAGTTTCTATCCACTCCAGACACATCAAAATTACCTCCAAAACTTGTAAGCTTCAACCGTGAATGAATTTTTATAGAATAGCTTTCCTACAGTATAATTAAATGGCAGCCCACATGTCTTTTCTATACTGGGTAGCTTTTTTTTTTTTTTCTTTCTAACAATGTGTCATGTGGCCCAAGCCTGGCTTTACCTCAATATGTAGCCAAGGATTTCCTTGAACTCTGATCCTTCTGCTTCCACCTCCTGAGTGCTGGGATTATAGGCTGGTGTATGCAGTTCTAAGGATCAAACTCAGGGCTTCATGCATACTGGGAAACACTGTACCATCTGAAGTTGTATCCCTAGCCCTGTCACCTTTATTTTTACTACTGACTCTTAACTTTTAATGAATATTACAATTAAACTTCTTTTGACAAAATAGAGTGGAAAATTTAAAAAGTTTTTTCATCAACTTTGTTGAGCTGTAATTTCAAATGAACAATTCAATTCTGTGGGTTTGTCTATGTAGTCTTGATGCCCCAGAACTTCTCTGTAGACTAGGCTGGCCTCAAACTCACAAAGATCTGCCTGCTCTGCCTCCTGAGCACTGGGATTAAAGTCATGCACCACCACCACCACCTGGCCTCAGTTCTGCAGTTTTTAATTCATTTGCAGAGTTGTATGTCCATAGCAGTCAATTTTAGGACATTTTTACCACCCCAAAAAGAAACTCCTCACCCTTGAGCTTTCATTCACTGATTAGTTCCAAGGGGAAGGCAGGCGCTGATCTATTTACATCTGTAGATTTGCTGTTTGGGCTATTCTCCTCTTCCATGGAATAGTGTCCTGTTATGATAAAACACTTACACAGCAATGTGAATTGTTGTGTAATAAACCTTCTGACCCACCAAGAAACAAATTAATATGTAGTTATCTAAAAAACAATGTGCCAAGTTGTTTTCATGAAATAAAAAGTGAAACTCTATTTCCTAAATGCTTCCTTTTCCTGGATGAGATTTCTCATATCCGTGCTTGTTTGGCTTCAGCCTTCTGTCTCGAAGACACTGATGCCAGCCCTCAGCAGCCCCTGTGTAGATGGTGGACTTGAGTTGCTGAAGCACTTTGAGTGGTTAATGACAACCTGCTTCAGCCTGCTTCTTAGCCAGCCGTCACCCACCCTTTAATATTAGCCCTTCTCCAATACAGGAAGCACTTGAACCAGTCCTAAAGCTCTGATAATGCCAGTTGTTGGTTTTCGGTATTATGGATCAAAAAAATGCACCATTTAGAAACATTCAACTTCATTATTTTTGTAAATGTTGTAAATGATCATATGGTTTTTCCTTTTTAGCCTGATAACATGATTTGTGGTTACATTAATTGAGTTCGTACATTTGGTTTTTTGACAGACTGGATTCAGAACTTATTTTGGAGTGCTGACTAATCTCAAATTTTGGATTCTCTTGCCTTAGCTCCCAAGTGCTGGGATTACAGGTGCAAGCCACCACACACAGCTGTATGAATTGATTTTCAGATGTTGAACCAGCCTTGCATATCTTATTGCGATATAAGTTGTTTTTATACATTATTGGAATCAATTTGCTAATACATCGTTAAGAATTTCTACATCTGTGTTCATGAGAGATACTGGCCTGCAGTTTTTCTATCCTTTTATATTCTCTTTAGATGCTTGATAGATTTAGCTAGTAAATTCATCTGGGCCTGAAGCTTTCTAAAGTCAAAGGTCATTATTATTGATTATTAAATTTCTTTAATTGCGGGAATGTTTTAGTAAAACTCGAAGACACACGTTCCGTTATTCCCTTTCTAACACCTGGGGTCTGTAGTGATGTCTCTTCTCTCTTTCCTGTGGTTAGTCCTGTGCCCCTCTCTTCTCCATATCTGGCTGATGCATTTGCAGTTTTGTGGTCTTTGAAGAGAAGTAGTTTTCAGGGTGGGGAATTTTTCTCTCCTGTTCTCCATTTTATTTCTTCTTGGGTTTAATTTATTGTTCTTTCAGGTAAGATTTGGTGTTGGTTTGGGAGTGGGCTTTCTTTGAAATGCCTTAACACATGCTAGTCAACATTACTATTGAGCTATACCTCTAGCCCCAGAATTGATGTTAACATGTTTTACTGCATCCATTCATTTTGTGTGTGTGAGTGTGCACATATGTGGAGGTCAGAGGCCAAGTTTGGAGAGTCAGTCTGTCTCCTACTATGTGCATCCTGGGGTCAACCTGAGTCATTAGGCTGCAAGGGCCTTTACCCACTCAGCAATCCCACCACCTCCTAGAATTAAATCTTTCTTATTTTCTGGAATGTCCATTAACTACTGTAATTATCTCTCTAAGTATGTGTTTTACTGTCTCCTATGATTTTTGATACATTTTATTTTAGTGGTTTGGGTCTTTTTTGCTTTTGTTTGTTTGTTTTTCTATTTAGTGATTTCTGGCACTAACCACCCAAAGTTAGGTCAGAACTTCTCAAAAAGACTGCCTTGATCTAAGAGAGCAGCTGCTACATGGTCAGGCATTCCCAGACTACTCACCAAAACCCCTGCAAATCAGGGCTTCCTCCAGCAGCCCAGGGCTATGGACTCCTAGAACTCAGGAAAGCACTGTTCTTAAGCTTATAGTTTTATAGCCGAAAGAAAGGCTCCAGAGCAGGAGCAGCAACAGAAGAGCCACCTAGAACAAGGCTCAAGGACAGGCATGAGACTTCCTCAGAAAGTCAACCACTGTGTCCTCCTATACACTGATGGGAACAATGTGCTCCCGTGTGATTGACCAGGGAAGCTTACTTAAACTGCTGAGAGTTCTTATTGATGCTTTAATAGCATAGATTAGATCCTGTACCATGATTGGACTCAGTCTTCAGCCCCTCCATCCTTCCCAGAGCTCTGTTAGCACCAGGCTCAAAGCCCAGCCCTCTGATCACATGGTTTGTCTTTTTGACATGTCCAGCTGCTGTGCTTAACCATTTCTTTAACCTGAGCTATCCTGGTTCATTGTTGGTTACCCTAATAACATAAACTTCCTGTCAGCTATGGTTGGTTAGCAGGCTGGTTGTTCTCTTTATATTATTATTTGTGGAGTTCTATCTCTCCTTCCACATTTATGTGGGCTCCACTGGTCAAACTCAGATTGTCAAGCTTGCATAGCAAGTTGCCCCCACTGAACATCTCACCAGCCCAGGTATATATTTTTTCTATATTTAACACTTGACAAATTTCAAATATGGAGACACTCTCTCCAACTGGAGTGAAAAACCAGCCACATTCTTTTAGTAAACAGCTGCTATGTTTTTATTTCCTTAATTCAGAATACATTTTTAGTCTTTCCTGACACCTCCTTGCTGTGTGTTATTTAGAAGTGTGTTTCTCCATCTCCAACTATTGTGAGATATTCTAGCAAATTTTTGGTTTAAATCTGTGATCTGAGATCATGCCCTGTACAATTTCCATTCTTTCTCATTTGTTTAGCTGTGTGGTCCAGAATGTTTACTATTTGGTGAATACTATATATTAGTGTGAGAAAAGCATATATTTCAAGTATTAGTTTTCCCTCAAATATTTTGATACTCTGCCATTAGGTATGTACACATTTCAGATTATTGGATATTTTTGGAGAATTGCCCCTTTACCATTATAATGCCTCTCTTCATCCTTAATAATTGTCCTTGCTGTGGTGGTCTGAATGAGAATGGCCCCCATAGACTCATACTTAGTCATCAGGGAGTTGCACTACTTGAGAAGGATTAGGAGGTGTGGCCTTGGAGGAAGTGTGCCACTCACTGTGACTGGGCTTTGAGGTTTCAAAAGCCCAAGGCAGGCCCAGTGTCTTTCTTCCTGCTGCCTGTGGAGCTGGATGTAGAACTCCAAGCTACTTCTTGAGGACCATGTCTGCCTGTGTGCTGCCATGCATCGCCATTATCCATAATGATAATGGACTAAACTTCTGAAACTGTAAGCAAGGCCAAAATAAATGCTTTCTTTTATAAGGGTTGCTGTGGTCATAGTGTCTCTTCACAGCAGTAATAACCCTAACTTAAGACACTTGCTTCGAACTCTGTTAGTGTCAAATTAATGTTAGTATGCTAACTTTTCTGATTACTGTCAATGTAGTATGTCCCTTTCTCCATCCTCTTCTCTGAAGAACTACTTTTAATATTTCCTATAATACAGGTCTAGCTTCCAACAAACTCTTCATTCATTTGTTTGATCTGAGACTTTTGCTTCTTACTTACTTCTGAAACCCTTCATTGGATATTGAATTCTTTATTGGTAGCTTTTTCTTTCAACACTTTAAAATGTCTCTGTCCCCCTCTCCCCTTTCCTCTTCCCATGCTGAAGATGAGACCCAAGGCTTTCTGTGTGCTCAGCTTGTGCTCTGCTGTAGCCACACCCCCAGCCCCCCACTTTCTTCTCCCCTTGCGTGTTTTTTTATTGTAGTTTTTCTGTATTTAGATTTATTTTATTTTATGAATGTCTTGGCTGCACGTGTGTCTGGGCACCACATGTGTGCTTGGTGCCAGCAGAGGTCAGATGATGTGTTGGATCCCCTGGTACTGGCGTTACAGATGGTTAAAAGCCACCATGTGCTAGAAACCAAACCCAGGTCCTCTGCAAGAGCAACACGTGTTAACCTCTGAGCCATCTCTCCAGCCCCTAAGTTATTTTTTAAGTGATTCTTTGAAATTCCACTGATGCCAACAAATGCTTTTTGTTAAGGCCATGTCTGATCCTAATGGAAGATCGAGCTCTCATAATCTCAAAGGGTATTCTGAGTCTCCAGACACTGTCATAGTCTATATATGTGCCTGCACACACCTGGGTTGAGCCCCATGGATCCTCTTGTCTCCATCCTGGTGCTGGAATTACAGGCATTTAGCACCACAACTCAGCTTTTCCCTGAGTACTGGAGGTCTGAGCTCATGTCATAGTGCTCGCTGGAGGCACTTTACTGACTGAGCCCTCTCCCCAGGCTCATAAGTCTCCTTTATGTGACTGTCTCAACTGTTCCATCTACTATTGTCAGCTTCAGTAGAGGAAATTAGCTTGTGCTTGTCTGGGTAAAGAATGAAATTTAGTTGGTCTTGTAAATACTAATTCTTCTACCCAAGTCAAACTTGGGGAAGAATGTGAACCTTCATTGTGTTCCACTTAGAATGCTCTGCTTTTACTCTTTCCTAAACCTCTGAAAGTTTGAAAATGATACTCGGTTAATAGTTTCCTCCTGGAAACTTTTTCTGAACTAGGGACTTTATCTTAATGTTTTTGTATCCCCATTGCCTGTACAGTGTACATGTTTAGCAGATGATAGTTTACTTAGTAAGTGTGTGCCTGGAAAAGCTCCACTAACCATTCAAAACAGCAAAGGTTATCATTTCTTCTAAATATTTTATAATAGAAAGTTTATAATAGAAAGTTGTACTTTTCCTATGAACTGATTTTCTCAAAAATAATACAAGGTTGAAGACAAAAACAAGACTCCTAAAATGTTAGTAAGACAGATCTTAAAATCATTTTCTTTATTGTCTGATGTTCACATTCTCCATGCATCTCTCCCCTTATCGTAAGATATATAATGTATAGATACAGTTAGAGTCTGTAGTGCCAGCATTCAGCAATCACTGTTGACTAGATGTATTGTTATAACTTTGTTTTTCTAAGATAGGGTCTCACTGTATGGTCCTGACTGACCTGGAACTTGCTCTGTAGACCAGGCTGGCCTCGAACTCACAGAGATCCGCCTGCCTCTGCCTCCCGAGTGCTGGGATTAAAGGCATACATCCACATACCCAGCCTCTTACAACTTTTTTAAGTTAAAATGCACTGCTCTTGAGTTTGACAGATATGTGCACTTGCCAACCACATCCTTGACAAGATGGAGACGATAACCTTCGCTCTAGAGATTGCCTGTCTACCCTTTCCAGTTGGCCTCCTCCCATAAACACTAACTTCTAATTCTGTTTTACTTGTTCCTGAACTTCATGGGTAGTATATTCTCCTCCTCTCCCCCAGGCTGACCTCAAATTCACTGTGTAACCATGGATAACCCTGAATTTATCCTGTTGCTTCAGCATCCCAAAATGCTAGGATTACAGACATACACCACCGTGTGTAGCTAGAGTTTTCCTGCCTTGCCCACAGTCAGGACAAATCTCTGTCACCCGCCAGTCCCACAGCCACTCAGACCCAACCAAGTAAACACAGAGACTTATATTGCTTACAAACTGTATGGCCGTGGCAGGCTTCTTGCTAACTGTTCTTATAGCTTAAATTAATCCATTTCCATAAATCTATACCTCTCTGTTAGTCCCGCCTGTACTTCCTGCCTGGCCACTGGCCAATCAGTGTTTTATTTATTGACCAATCAGATTTGACATACAGACCATCCCACAGCAACCGTGCCCAGTTTATGGCATGCTAGGGATCACACCCTACGTGCCAACTGAGTCACATCCCAGTCCTCCATGTGCCATTTTTGAGACTCATGGAGAGCCAGAGCATTTATATTTCTGTAACTAATTTACAGTGAATAGCAAGTTCTGATGCTTCGTGGTCTCTCAACACAGAGGAGTCTCACAGTCCCTGCCGCAGATGAATTAGCTTTATTGTTGTATCACCACTTTCCATGTAAATTAGGTTGGAAACATAAGTAATAAAGATATGATCAAATATGTCATAGACCTTTATATTGATTCTGCAAGACAAGGTTGTTTTTAACAAACAGTAATTTTGATTAGCATACAATAAGGATAGTTTCATATTTTCTTGTCTTTGTATTTTTCAGCCACATAGATGAAAATGAAATGTTTAATTTTCCTTTATGTTCTATGTCTTAATAGAGACCAGTTAGCTGTCTTCAGTATGAAGTTGGGGTAAGGCAATCAGGAGCCTTGTTGTCTCCCGCCTCCACTAAGTTGAACTGGCAGTGTGTCAGGAAAATCCTGAGGATGGCACAGTTTAATACAGTTAGTACAGTTGGGGCTTGCATAACCTTTAGAAAAATCATCCATAGAACATCCCCGTCTTTATAAATAAACATCACCCACACGCTTTATTAATAGCGTTGTTCACTTTTTCCTGGGACTTATGCTACATGTTTCTGCTTCATCCCCTGCTTTTTTTCTTTCCTTTCCTTTCCTTTTCCTTTTCCCTTTCCTTTCCTTTCTTTTCTTTCAATTCCTTAAGTTAGCATACAGAGTAATGGGTTTCATTATGGTATTTTGTAACATGTCATTATACCTTGTTTTTATTCAATCTTTTTCTTTTCTTTTTTTTGAGACAGGGTTTTTCTGTTTAGTCCTGGCTGTTCTGGAATTTGCTTGGTTAGACCAGACTGGCCCCAAACTCAGAGATCCATCTGCCTCTGCCTCCCAAGTGCCTGGATTAAAGGCATGAGTCACCACATCTGTCTTCCATTTTAGTCTTTTTTAAAAACAACTTTTGATAAGCTTTCTAGATATTTTTTTAATATGTATGTGTGAGAGTGCCTGTGTGTATATATGTGTATCACATTCGTGCCTAGTACCCATGGAGACCAGAAGAGAGTTACAAGCCTGTTGAAGCCTCCATGTCATCTGCAAGAGCAGCAAATTTTCTTACCAGCTCAGCCATTTCTCCAGCCCCTCCCTCCATGAGTTTTCTTAAAGGCAAACTTGTTATGGTACAGTAAGGAATTGGATGTAAATATGAGATAGTTCTTGATGATTCCCACTGGCTCTCTCTTTGAATAATGTACTAGTGTCCCTATGTGTCCTTGGAGTGAAGGGACAGACAGTGATTCCCTAGACATACAGTCAGTTTAACCTTAGGAAAGGACAAAAAGACCTCCAGGAGCCTGTCATCCCAGTACTTGGGAGATAGAAGCCAGAGGAGCACGAGTTCCAGGTTATTCTCAAATGCGTACCAGGTTCACGACCAACCTGGGCTACAGGAGGCCTTGTCTCATTGCTCCTGCTCCCTCCCCAAAAAGGTTCTGCTTCGTGGAAATGGTGGTGCTGTGGACCCAGTTAATGTGTTTAACTGGGGGAAGGAAAGAAGGAAAGGCTTCTTTCTCGTGTGTGTGTGTGTGTGTGTGTGTGTGTGTGTGTGTGTGTGTGTGTACGTGTACACAACAATTTCGGATGTCATTCCTTGGGTGCCAGCTACCAGGCCTGGAACTTGCCAAGTAGGCTAGGCTGGCTGGCGAGTGAGCTCCAGTTATCTGCCTATCTCAATCTCCTCAGTACTGGGATTCCAGACAGATGCTACTAGGCCAGGCATTGTGGTGCACGCCTGTCTCAAAAAACAAAATAAACAAACCAAAAAAAAAAGAAAAAAGCAAAACAAAAAACCAAATGCTTGCTAGCACACTTTTTCTTTTACATGGGTTCTGGGATTGAATTCGGGCCCCCATGCTAACTGAGCTATCTCTCTGGCCCAGGAAAGTTTTGTCACACCAGTTTACTCCCCACAGCTCACCACCCTCTCTTCATTCAGTGCCACAAATTATAGACAGAAATGGTCATTTGACTCAGGAGGCTGAATCAGGAATATTCCTGAGCCATATTTGGGATACATACTGAGTTCTGTCTCAAGAAGGAAAAAAAGAAAAGCTTTCTTGGAAAGGAATGCTGAACTGCTGTGAACTGAGTGAAGGTAGCCCGTGCTAGTGGTGAAGTAGAGGTGTATGCCTTCCGCATTTGTCAGGGGCTGCTGTCCCCTGACTGCTTCAGATGGGCGGCCTTTCCTCGTGAAGCCCCTTTACTTTCTATTGTCAGGTTTTGTGTTTGGCTTTTTGAGACAGGGTCTTTCTTGGGTTACTCGGGCTAGCCACTAACTGTGTAGCTAAGGGAGACCTTGAACTCTGTCTCCACTTCTTGCATACTGGGATTTAAGGCATGTGTCATGCATGCATCCAGCTGAAAACTTCTGAGTCTCTGTGTGACTCTCTAATGTAATACCTGTTTTACTGTAGAGCACTTTACCTCCCATTGATTTTTGTCTTTCTAAAAAATAACAACCTTTAGTAAGCAGATTAAGCCCTTTGCAAATGTAATCTGTACAACATATTTCTCTTCAACATATTTCACTTTCTGGGATTTCTTCTCTGAGATGCAGTTACATGAGTAGTTTTCCTAGGAGAAAAGTTTGTCTCTAGTCAGGACACAAACTAAAAACCATCATCAAAATCAGGATTTTGACACAGTCTGTATCACAGTTAAGAAAGTCTGAGACTAAGGAATGTGTAGAGCAGTTGCTCAGTGGACTGGCTTTCCTGCTGTGGAGGAGGCCAAACCCAGTTGGCTTAGATGCCCTGAAGCCCTCACAGACACGTTTCAGGACAGATTCCTAGACTGTAAATGCAGTTCAGTTGGCAGGACTTGCTCAGCACGCGGAAGCCCTGGGTTTGCTTGTGACAGGTGGCTGTGCGTGCTTGTAATCCCAGCTCTCAGGAGCTGGAGGTATGGAGATCAGAAGTCCAAGGTCATCCTTGGCTACATGAGACCTGGTCTTGAAAATAAATAAACAGCACAATTGGCCTTTTGAAAAATTCTTCAGTGAATTCTGGCATTGTAAATTTATGAAAAAAAAAAAAAAAACAAAAACAAGCATTCCTATGACCCATATCCAGCTGTAATTTACCAGACATTAAAAGGTGCTTATTTTGTGTTTGAACATGTGCAGTCTCTTTTATTGAGGTATCTATTTTGCCAGGGGTGATATCTCACAACTTTGCTGCCTGTTCAGTATCCTGAACTGTAGTGTGGATACCCTATCTAGAGAGTGGTCAAGGGAGAGAACTTGTCACATATTTCCTATTTACCAACTTCTATTATAAAGTCCTTTATTTCAGATTTGGATTAGTTTGCACATTTAGCATATTCACTCCAATTCTGGTAACAGCTCATGCTTCACTATATTGTGACATCGAGTCATCTTTGGGCTAATCAAATTGGATTTTAACCTGTCAATGTAACTATACAATCTGGACTCTACTGTGTGGTGGGCTGTGGCTCTGCAGTGACCTGGCCCTTGGGATGGTGTATGGATTCTCACAGGATGTCGTCCACAAATAACATTCTGGGCATCTCAATTTGGTTTTCTACTCCTTGTCATCATACCAATTCTAATAGCAGAGTTCATGTGCAGCTGAAGGCTCTTTCACCTAAAAATTTCTAACTATGCAGTCTTATCCACAATAGGTGAGACTCGTAAACAATCCAAGTGCCCACGGATGGCAGGATGAATAACTTGTGAAGTGCTGAAACACTGAACAAGATACAACAATTTCTAAAAAGAATACAGTCTCATGGGCACCGACATGGACGGATCTCACTCACATACTGACAAGGAAGGAACACAGAATATCACACTCTGCAGCTTTCTTTGTTATGCAGTTAAGGAACAAGCAAACCTGTGGTGACAGATGTAAGATCTGTGGTTCCCTGATGTGTGAAACTTATCAGGAAAAGGCAAAAAGAGACAAGAAAGCCTTGGCTGGGGAATGTTGAAGTGTGTATGTGTGGTGTGTGTGTGTGTGTGTGTGTGGTGTGTGTGTAAATTCATCAATATCCTGATTGTAGGCTGTACTCTGTGTGTGTATGTGTTTGGTAAATTCATCAATTTATACATGATTTTTATACATGGCTTGTATACTTACTATTTTTTGGAAATCTCTGGTAATGGTGTATAGCTTACAGCCAACTCCTTTCCTGCTGCGAGGTGTATCACAAGACCTGTTTGCTCAATTATAATTACCTTTCCTGTCTCAGTCTAGTTTGTGCACTCTTTTTTAATTTATGGTACTAAGATAAGGTAACACTTGGCAGTTCAAGAGGGCGCTTCATATGTGTTTTCTGTCAGCATATGATTTCTGAGGTGAGAGGTTTTTTCTCCCAGGCGGCATTGAGGTTTTGAACTACACATTACTAACATGCTATGCCTTCTCCTCGTGAAGCCATCCTCAGACGATCTGAATACGAAGGATTAATCAATCAACAACAGATTTAGAGGTGAGTTGGGGAGAGTAAATATATTCAACAAGGAAGTTAAAATTCTTGGCTAAATATAATCTTATTAAACCTGCTTGTCACATCTTCTAAACCAAGAACTTTAAACCTTGAGCTTTACGTAGGAGATTTAGTAAAATATGGGAAAAAACTTGGCTCTGGATTGGTGAGATATATACAGTGGCAGAGTGGTTGATTAGCAGGTGTGAGGTTCAGTTCCTTGGGCAAAACATGTCCCTGGGCAGATAGAAAGTGATAGGCAGCGATATCCAAATTCAAACAAACGCACAGGATGCAGGGGAAGTGATATAGGGATGATAATGCAAACTTTCAAACAACAGGATTAAACTCCTTAAGGATTGGGTTACCAAGGACTCTTGGGAGTTTTTCTTGTGGACATGAATTTTGGAGACTAGATGGTAAAGTTGTCCTGTCACTGGTTAGAATGTTAAAGGCAAAAACACTTTGTTATGCAGGAGGAGAAACATCAAACATACCAAGTAAGAATTTGGAGCAATGGATGTGAAAGTCTGTTGTAGCTTAAGATACCCTATCCCATACAGGCAAAATACATAGTGATACAAGGACAGAGGAGGATCTATAGTAATAACAGAATTTTTGAAACCTCAGGTTCAAAGCGATTGCCATAGGGATGAGCATTGCAGGCACAGAGTTTCACTCACATGGCCCAACGAGGAGGCTTTAGATGGGGGTAGGGAATGCTCTTCCTCAGCTGTCAGAGGCAGCTGCCTTTCCTTGGTACAAGACTCAATCCTGCTACCTTCCCTCCCCTGTAGCATGAAGTTTTCCTGGGTCCACCTGCTCCACAGGTCAGGTCACAAGCCGTGCCAGACCATAATCGACCCACATATGTAACCCAGGAGGTTAATATTAATTTACAAAACTGCTCCCGAAAAAATAATTGTAATCCATTAGCTCAGCCTCGACAACATGGAGTATTTTAACCTTTAATCATAACATTTAACGAGGCACCCATTTCTGTTATTTCAAATGTCACACATGTTTCGGTGGGCTTTATCCTGTTGTACATTAATGCTATTCCCTGGACGTGCTATAGACTGTGCAAAATCTCCAGACTTCATTTCAGCTTTCCTCCTCCCTCCAGAATTCTTCTTGCTCTGTTTATCCCCGGCTATACATTCGCTGCTGGCTACTGGGCCAATCAGTGTTGTTTTATCCAACCAATCACAGCAGCACCACATTCACAGCAACAAGGCAATGATCCACAGCGGCGCGGCGGCGCCAAATCGATGATCCCAGGGCATGACGCACACACACACACACCACGAGCACATCCACAAAACTACCAGACAGCAACACACCCAAACACCACCCCTCAGGCACACTTGGTGGGACATACACATAGAAAAAAAAAAAACAAATTCATTCCCAGGAGGAAAAAAACAAAAGGACAACAGGAGTGAGACATACAAAAGGCACTTGGTCCCACCGCTCGGCTTAGGATAATTTGATTCCTGTCACACGCAGCATATTAAGAGTCGTGTCCCTTTGTCCAACCCCCACTAGTGGCTGCTGGTCACCAGAGCATGGGTGTGAGTACCCATCACTCACATCAGGAGGTGCTAGGTGGACATACCGGACCAAGACTGGGCCCGGGTCAATTACCACCATGGCATGCTGGGCCCAGTTCACGAAAGCCTCCATCCTTCCGTCCAGTGAAGTCTCGGTAAATACACAGTTAACGGCTTGGCTGGGGAGAAAGGAAGTCATGCCCCTCAGTGATGTGCTGGGATGGCATGTTGCCTCGCTAGATGAGCGTCTGCCAGCCATGCTCACGCAGTCAATCTGATTAAATGTCGTGGCCGCACACTACAAAAATACATGGGGGAGCAGGAGGGACACTGGTAGGGAAGAAGGGGGTTCTGTGGGAGGAAAGGACAAGAAGAGGGTAATGGGTGGGGATATGGTCAAAGTGTGCTCTGTGTGTATATGAAATTATGAAAGAATACAGACATTAAAAAGAAAAGTTATGATGCCTGTCATGCATTACTTTTGAAGTGAGAAACTAGCTTTAAAAAAATTGCATAAGTAGAGACCTAAGTGGCAAGAAATATCCATCGTTAGTCCGTGAAGCAGGGACGTGATCACCCCTTTGGCTGTGGACGGCAGGGTGAAGAACGTAGGCTGAGGTGAACAGGTGACACTGGACAGTACCGGGTCACGCTTCAGAATAGGCTCACATCCAAATGAGATGCTTGAAACAGCCAATCAAAGCCTGGGTGAAATCCAGCGTGCTTAGGAACGAGGCTGCATATCTGGTTCATGTTGGTTGGAGACTAGGTGGACAATACAATACTACATAAAAGTAACATAAGAAAAGAACCAAGGGTTTCCAAATTAGAAACCAGGCTTCAGTGATGGTGTGCAGTTTCAAAAGGGTTTCCAACACTGAAGTGGATTAGCAACAGTATGACACAAACAGATGTGTCAGTCAAGAGCTAGAAGATGAATTTGTATTATTGTCTATACTATGTTCTGCTCAGAGTATTTAGAAGTACTGTCCCCCCACTACTCACAAAATAAAGAGATGTAATTAAAACGAAAGCATCAACAACCTATTTCAATGAGTAATTTCAAAGGATTATTATAATGAGATCTGACCACCACCACACTTACTAATAAATGGTCAAAACAGGGTGTTCAGGGCATGCAGATGTTGCTCAGAAGTAGGGTGCATGCTTGGCACCAAGACAACATGAATGCACCCCAAAGAAATAAAACTAACAAGGAGGCATTACAGTTGAGAGCATGGCTCAATTTGGTTATAAGAGGACCAGCTTGCTTTCAAGGACGACACAGGTATCACATCCTCAAACCACCCTGTCTTGAAAAACCCACTCATGACAATCACAAACAGACAGCTGTAAAACTCCAGTATCTAAGGAAGAACTGACACCCTCCTTCCTGGTGACACCCCCCAGGCAATTCAAGTGCACATCACGTAGAGTATAGACAAACACAATTAGGACATGACAAAACATTCCATATATATATAAAATAAAATTTAATTAAATAATGACATTAATTAAAACACCAGAGTTTAACTACCATTTAAACACCTTCCCAATGTGTTATCTAATTTTGGGATCTGAAGAGAGAACTAGGGTTATAGAGTGCCTGTTATAACAAATGATGGAGACCAATGTCTCTCTTACCATCCACAGGATATATATTATTTATATCTAGTATATATATCGTCAATAGCCATGAAAGTGCGCTGGATGGCTAATTGATATAACGATTTGTCAGGCATGCCACTGTGAACACTGTGAAGCTCGTGCTAAAACAGGAATGTTTGTTTCATAGTCTTAGCATCTGCCACACAGGAAGACGA